>NC_083606.1:73110296-73418485 GCF_029168945.1 Cannabis sativa | reverse complement strand
TTCGGCAACAGCCATCCAGACCCTTTCATCCACTGCTTTCAAGAAAGCCCTCATCTTTGTCTTCCAGTAGGGATAGTTAGACCCCTCTAGCATGGGAGGTCTGGAAGTTGATCCTCCTTCTCTGAACATTTCCATACCCTGTTGATCTGCACACACTTAACAAGAAACTATGATGCACAACGAGATGAGACTCGCAGTGGGTCAGTTTTCCAAAAAATCGCAGAAGATTCAGATTGACAGAAGAAGGTAAATGAAGATTAGAAATTAGGACAAAACCAAGATCACAATTTCTTTACATGAAAAGTTAGCTCTGATACCAATTGAGAGTCCTAATTACTACTGATTTAGTACAAATTATCTAAATTGATTATTTCTGTGAATTAAGCAAAGAGTAAATCAAAGAACACAAAATTTACAAGCTTCCTCTGCATTGGAAACGCATTCCAACCGAGTAGTGCTTGGGTTCCCTTGAACCGGGTAAAGTAACATCCACTATAAAATCAATTCAATTACAATTACCAGTTCTGATTCTACAAATCAAACAATGTAATCTAAATTGACTTTTATACAATGTTACCTAATACTTGAACACACTCAAGTATCAAGATCTAATCACCAAAAGATCTCTGTAAACACGAACTCTGAACATTCAGACAGCTGAATCACTTTCAGCAGATTGATCTGAACTCTCTTCAGATCAGGCAGATTCTATCTCCATCTTCGACCTCAAGAAGATCTTCGAAATAACAATCTGCACATTCAAGAAACAAACACAGAAAAAAGATGCCCTAGCAGAGCAAGAATCCAGAAGAAGATTCTAACAGAAGAGAGTTAGTTAGTACAACGGTTCTCACAGTATTTATATGCTGAAGATAATAAACCTAACTAACTAAACAACCAGCAAGGTACAGCTGGCACAAACTAACAAACTTGCAGAAAGCTGACATGGCACTAAAATGAGATTAGTGAAGACAGATGCAACTAACAGCTGAAAAGATGTTAGAAAAACAAATGCAGTTTCAGAATTACCAAACAACAGTAATATCTAATTTGCCACACAAAACACGACACTTACAAAATGCATGACATGAAGTGATGAATAAGTAATAATGAGAGAGTCAAAGGTTAAAAGAAGCATCACAAATATATATATGTGCTATAAAATAGGAATAGACAACATCTAATCGAATTTAATTGAATTCAATCCATCCATTTTAATTTAATTACAAAAAAAAAATTAGATATTCAATTACAATTGAATTGAATTAAATGTTCAAAGTTAAATTCTAATTAGAACTGAATCGATTATAGGATGTTAATTAACTAAAAACTGATCCAATTCAATTACATGCTAAAAAATTATTTATATAATAAAAAATATTAAAAAAAGAATATATATTATACTTTTATTGAATTTTTTTTGTATTGAATTTACAACACTAGTTGTTTTGTGTATTTATTTTCATGATGTTTTGTTCTATTTTATTACTTAACAATGTTGTTATTTTAATTATTTTAAACTTTTAATTGCATTACGTACACTTGTAAGGAATGTATCTTTATAGAGTATTAATCTTAAATAAGTGATAATATTTAATTTTTATTTATTTTTTTCTTCATATTTTTAAGTTAATATTAAAATTTAGATGTGTAATTAGATATCCAATTAAAAGAATCAATTCAATTCAATTAGTAATTGAATTATATTGAATTTTAAGATCTAACTGCATTGGATCAGATGATAATTTTCTAAATCAAATTACTAATTGGATTGGATTGGATTGAATGAAATGAGAAGAAAAATATTAAATTAGATCGAATAAGATGAAGAAAAATGTTGAATTAGATCAAATATCTAACCCCACTGTAAATATAATACATAGAGAAGAAGAAACTCATTATATATGTAAATTGCAGCAATGAAAGCATGTGAGTTTAATCACAATGATGATCATTTTATGAATTGATAGACCAAATTAAGAGACTAGAGAATCAATGCATCCTCATTCCTCAATCAAGTTCAGCTTTATCATAACACTTGAAATAATAATCGAATGTACTATTAGTACAAGATTATGGTAGAACTTAACATAAATATTCTATCAGTAAGAAAAAAAAATTGTTAATTTTATATCCAACGTTTCCAGTCCTATCAATAAATTGAGATCATTGGAGGACGTAATGGGAATTGAGGCAATTGATTTCTCTAAGGAAGAATCAAAAAATGATCTGGGTGAAGAACATGAGATTTTATCTTCCAAAGCGACTAAGAGTTTGTTGAAGAGACAATTTGAAGCTATTGGGTTCTTAGAGCTAACCCTCCACTTCAGGTTAGGAAAGAATATTTTAGAAAAAATTACGTGGTGGATAAAATTAGGATTCTGAAACATGAAATTTACATAATTCAATTTTGCACTATGGAAAGTCGAGATAAGGTGTTGAGTGGAGGATAATAGTTTTTTGATAAAAGAACCCTGATTATTAGGGATTGGGATTTAAAAAATGTTCTATTTGAGAAGAACAATTCCTGTTTAGATTCACTTGGAAAATTTGGAACAATTGTCTCTTTCGTCACCTCAAGCTCTTTCTTTGCCTTTTGGCATTATCGAGCAGGAATTTCTTCAATCATATAATATAGTTGTTGAATAAAAGTGATATAATTATAACAATACTTAGTGAGGCAACAACATCATAAGTTCATCTGATCAAGATAAATGAGACATTTATATAATATGAAGGGATGAACCATTAGAAAGGGTAAATAACAAGTTCTTTAAGAGTTTGCAACTTATTAACCCACGTACTCATGAGTATATTGAAAGACTAAGGGATATGAGCAAAATAATAAATTGTGGTTAATAAAATAATAAATTGTTTGTTCCATGAGAAGCATTTGAGGAATGAGGACACATGTTTAACAAATATGATTTGTGAGGAGCCTTAAAAAGATAATTAGAAGAACAACTCGTTAAAATAACCACTTTCAGATAAGGACAAAAAACAGTTACTATCAGTTAATTCATTTATTTCACATGTTGTAAATATGAAACGTGAAACTTTTTCACGTTTCACAAACGGTTATCTAGATAAGACTAAAAAGAAATAACTCTCATTCTTAAAAACTATGTAAATGTGGACAAGACCTATGATAATAGGGACAGTCAATTTGGTTCGAAGAAATCATTCCAAAAGAACAGGAGTAGAAACTCAGTATTTCATGTAGTTTATATTGATATACTTAACAAAAAAATATATATATATAGTTTATATTGATATTGAATATCTTGTATTTTATAAAAGTTTATAACTCAGAAATAATATGAATTCGTGAATTATGTAGATTTAACTACAAAATTACGTAAAAATCATCTTGGCTTATTCATTCTATAAAAATAACTCTTTACAAATTTTTGTGTTAGCACTTCAAAATTTAAAAATTAATTTATTTATATAAAAGAATGAATTTTTTTAAAAAAATATATTATTTTGTATTTAATAAATAGAAAATACATATATTAATATTTTATATGCAAAATGCTTAAATTAATCTAGATGAGATAATATTTACCTATAATTAATATAGTTATAAATAGGTTTTAAGCATCTTAATTTTAGTTATGAACTTGTGATTAGTTTAGTTTTTCAATACTAAAAGTATTTAATAATTTAATCAAAACAATTCAATGTTTGTAAGATAATATATTAATTAGTGAAAACTCTTTCTTTCATATTTCTAAGAATATAATAACTTTATAGCTAATTAATTATTTATAGAAATGTAATTTACATTATTTATTAATTAATAAAAAATTAATACTATGTAATTTAAAACCAATCACCAAAAGTACTAGTAAGTAGGTCCAAGTAAGAAGAATATACTAAATTATTATAAAAAAGAAGTCTTTTCTCAAAAAATTAGAAAAGTGTATAAAATAGAGAAAATTAAGTAGAATACAGGGCCGGCCAGAGGGTGGGGCAGTCGGGGCCTCGGCCCCAGGCCCCATAATTTTGGAGGCCCCGAAAAAATTAAAATTGATATAATTACACATATAAAAAATATATAACATATAAATATTTAGCTTACAAAAGTATATGAAAAACACATAGCACAAATGGTAAGTGAATCATTTATTAGTAATCATTTATTACTATTAATAATATATTTATTATTATTTTTTAAAAAAAATATAGAATTTAAACACATTTTTTTCAAATGTGTTAAAATATATGGTACTTTAATAGAGATACTCTTAGTAATTAAATATTACTTGATCGAGTTAGCTTACGTTGTAAAAATTATTTATTACATAGAGATAAAGAATTAAAATTAACATTGTGTCAAAATTTAATTAAAATTTATTTTAATTTTATAAAAAAAAGGCCTCGTTTTAAATTTTGCCCTAGGCCTATCATCACCTTAAGACAACCCTGCTAGTATAGTATTATAACTACACCTAAACCATTAAAAGAAGCATGTGTGAGAAATCGTGTGAAAATAATTTAAGGGAAAAATAATACAGTTATGTCATGGATCCAGGGCCGGCCCTAGGCATAAGCGGGCTAGGCCCGTCCCTAGGGCCCACATTTTTCGGGGGCCCAAAATAAAAAAATAAAAAAAAATTATTAGGCTTTTATTTAAGTAAAATTAAGTGTATTATAAACAATAAATATTCGTAGCTTAGTTGGTTGAGGTGGAAGTTATAATGTTCAAGGTCATGGGTTCAAATCCCATAACACTCTTTTTTTTTATATTTTTTTTAATATATTTTTGAGGGCCCAAAATTTATTTCGTCTTGGGCCCATATATTTTTAGGGCCGGCCCTGCATGGAAGTTAGCTATACATGTGTAAAATTAGTAAGATTTCTTTTGATGGTTGTTGTTTTCTTTCTTTTTGTAACAACAATCAGGAATTATCAGCTACTAAATATATATACACATATCATATATAAATGGATAATATGTACAGTTTTGAATAATGATGGTACAAAATAGTAGTGTAATTAAAAAGGAAGAAAAGAAGAAGAAGAAGAAGAAGAAGAAGAAAATAGAAACCGTTTGAACGTAACGGCTATATAGTAGTGATGAGGTATATACGACTGTAGGCAGAGGGTGGGGCAATGGGCCCAAAATCCCATAACACTCTTTTTTTTTATATTTTTTTTAATATATTTTTGAGGGCCCAAAATTTATTTCGTCTTGGGACCATATATTTTTAGGGCCGGCCCTGCATGGAAGTTAGCTATACATGTGTAAAATTAGTAAGATTTCCTTTGAGATTTGCTGTTTTCTTTCTTTTTGTAACAACAATTAGGAATTATCAGCTACTAAATATATATACACATATCATATATAAATGGATAATATGTACAGTTTTAAATAATGATGGTACAAAATAGTAGTGTAATTAAAAAGGAAGAAAAGAAGAAGAAGAAGAAAATAGAAACCGTTTGAACGTAACGGCTATATAGTAGTGATGAGGTATATACGACCAGGGCCGGCCAGAGGGTGGGGCAGCCGGGGCCCAAAATCCCATAACACTCTTTTTTTTATATTTTTTTTAATATATTTTTGAGAGCCCAAAATTTATTTCGTCTTGGGACCATATATTTTTAGGGCCGGCCCTGCATGGAAGTTAGCTATACATGTGTAAAATTAGTAAGATTTCTTTTGATGGTTGCTGTTTTCTTTCTTTTTGTAACAACAATTACGAATTATCAGCTACTAAATATATATACACATATCATATATAAATGGATAATATGTACTGTTTTGAATAATGATGGTACAAAATAGTAGTGTAATTAAAAAGGAAGAAAAGAAGAAGAAGAAGAAAATAGAAACCGTTTGAACGTAACGGCTATATAATAGTGATGAGGTATATACGACCAGGGCCGGCCAGAGGGTGGGGCAGCCGGGGCCCAAAATCCCATAACACTCTTTTTTTTATATTTTTTTTAATATATTTTTGAGGGCCCAAAATTTATTTCGTCTTGGGCCCATATATTTTTAGGGCCGGCCCTGCATGGAAGTTAGCTATACATGTGTAAAATTAGTAAGATTTCTTTTGATTTGCTGTTTTCTTTCTTTTTGTAACAACAATCAGGAATTATCAGCTACTAAATATATATACACATATCATATATAAATGGATAATATGTACAGTTTTGAATAATGATGGTACAAAATAGTAGTGTAATTAAAAAGGAAGAAAAGAAGAAGAAGAAGAAGAAGAAAATAGAAACCGTTTGAACGTAACGGCTATATAGTAGTGATGAGGTATATACGACCAGGGTCGGCCAGAGGGTGGGGCAGCCGGGGCCCAAAATCCCATAACACTCTTTTTTTTTATATTTTTTTAATATATTTTTGAGGGCCCAAAATTTATTTCGTCTTGGGACCATATATTTTTAGGGCCACCGCATGGAAGTTAGCTATACATGTGTAAAATTAGTAAGATTTCTTTTGATGGTTGTTGTTTTCTTTCTTTTTGTAACAACAATTAGGAATTATCAGCTACTAAATATATATACACATATCATATATAAATGGATAATATGTACAGTTTTGAATAATGATGGTACAAAATAGTAGTGTAATTAAAAAGGAAGAAAAGAAGAAGAAGAAGAAAATAGAAACCGTTTGAACGTAACGGCTATATAAGTAGTTGATGAGGTATATACGACTGTGGCCGCCGTAGGTGGGCAAATGTGGCCCAAAATCCCATAACACTCTTTTTTTTTATATTTTTTTAATATATTTTTGAGGGCCCAAAATTTATTTCGTCTTGGGACCATATATTTTTAGGGCCGGCCCTGCATGGAAGTTAGCTATACATGTGTAAAATTAGTAAGATTTCATTTGTGATTTGCTGTTTTCTTTCTTTTTGTAACAACAATTAGGAATTATCAGCTACTAAATATATATACACATATCATATATAAATGGATAATATGTACTGTTTTGAATAATGATGGTACAAAATAGTAGTGTAATTAAAAAGGAAGAAAAGAAGAAGAAGAAGAAGAAAATAGAAACCGTTTGAACGTAACGGCTATATAGTAGTGATGAGGTATATACGACTGTGGCCTAGCGTAGGTGGGCAAATGGGCCCAAAATCCCATAACACTCTTTTTTTTATATTTTTTTTAATATATTTTTGAGGGCCCAAAATTTATTTCGTCTTGGGACCATATATTTGTAGGGCCGGCCCTGCATGGAAGTTAGCTATACATGTGTAAAATTAGTAAGATTTCTTTTGATGGTTGCTGTTTTCTTTCTTTTTGTAACAACAATTACGAATTATCAGCTACTAAATATATATACACATATCATATATAAATGGATAATATGTACTGTTTTGAATAATGATGGTACAAAATAGTAGTGTAATTAAAAAGGAAGAAAAGAAGAAGAAGAAGAAAATAGAAACCGTTTGAACGTAACGGCTATATAATAGTGATGAGGTATATACGACTGTGGCCGCCGTAGGGTGGGGCAAATGGGCCCAAAATCCCATAACACTCTTTTTTTTTTATATTTTTTTTAATATATTTTTGAGGGCCCAAAATTTATTTCGTCTTGGGCCCATATATTTTTAGTGGCCACTGCATGGAAGTTAGCTATACATGTGTAAAATTAGTAAGATTTCTTTTGATTTGCTGTTTTCTTTCTTTTTGTAACAACAATCAAGAATTATCAGCTACTAAATATATATACACATATCATATATAAATGGATAATATGTACAGTTTTGAATAATGATGGTACAAAATAGTAGTGTAATTAAAAAGGAAGAAAAGAAGAAGAAGAAGAAGAAGAAGAAAATAGAAACCGTTTGAACGTAACGGCTATATAGTAGTGATGAGGTATATACGACCAGGGTCGGCCGTAGGTGGGCAATGGGCCCAAAATCCCATAACACTCTTTTTTTTTATATTTTTTTAATATATTTTTGAGGGCCCAAAATTTATTTCGTCTTGGGACCATATATTTTTAGGGCCGGCCCTGCATGGAAGTTAGCTATACATGTGTAAAATTAGTAAGATTTCTTCTGATGGTTGCTGTTTTCTTTCTTTTTGTAACAACAATTAGGAATTATCAGCTACTAAATATATATACACATATCATATATAAATGGATAATATGTACTGTTTTGAATAATGATGGTACAAAATAGTAGTGTAATTAAAAAGGAAGAAAAGAAGAAGAAGAAGAAGAAAATAGAAACCGTTTGAACGTAACGGCTATATAATAGTGATGAGGTATATACGACCAGGGCCGGCCAGAGGGTGGGGCAGTCGGGGCCCAAAATCCCATAACACTCTTTTTTTTATATTTTTTTTAATATATTTTTGAGGGCCCAAAATTTATTTCGCCTTGGGCCCATATATTTTTAGGGCCGGCCCTGCATGGAAGTTAGCTATACATGTGTAAAATTAGTAAGATTTCTTTTGATTTGCTGTTTTCTTTCTTTTTGTAACAACAATCAGGAATTATCAGCTACTAAATATATATACACATATCATATATAAATGGATAATATGTACAGTTTTGAATAATGATGGTACAAAATAGTAGTGTAATTAAAAAGGAAGAAAAGAAGAAGAAGAAGAAGAAAATAGAAACCGTTTGAACGTAACGGCTATATAGTAGTGATGAGGTATATACGACCAGGGCCGGCCAGAGGGTGGGGCAGCCGGGGCCTTGGCCCCAGGCCCCACAATTTTGGAGGCCCCGAAAAAATTAAAATTAATATATACATATAAAAACATATAATATATAAATATTTAACTCAATAAATTACATGAAAAGCATCTAGCACAGATGGTAAGTAGATCTCGTGTTAGCCTTAATGTTCAAGGTTCAATCCCTACGCTAGTCATCTTTAATACTTTTTTTGAAAATACACTTTTTATTCTTTTAGTTATTTGTGAAAAGTTTTACTTAGCATTTCAAAAATAAATAAATAATAATATTATAACTTAAATATTTGTATTACACTATATAAAAAAAATATATTAAAGTACTTTTAATTTTAAAATATTCACGTACATTTTTAATGCAAAAAATTATTTATTACATAGAGATAAAAGAATTAAAATTGATATTACGTCCAAATTTATTTAAAATTTATTTTAATTTTTATTAAAAGAAAAGGCCTTATTTTAAATTTCGCCCTAAGCTTCTCATCACCTTGAGACGACCCTGGTAGAATAGGAATATTAGAGGTGGGCATTATACACCAATCACGGTTTATATGTTTAGCTTTGTCATGTGGGCTATATTGACTTTTCTTCTTCTTCTTTAATTAATTAGTCCAATTCAAGTTAGGTTTTTTGGTGGCCATGGATACTAGCTAACATCTATCTAGCTACCATTAATATTATATATATATATATATGTTTTTTATATCACACAATTATGGAGAAGAAAAGTGAATTGGCTCCACACACATCCATTTTTGTGACTTCTACAAAAAAAAATTTTACGGAGGAGTGCTATCGTCAATCTCCTATTACAATTTTTTAGTCAACCTCCACGCCTAAAAACACATGTCGAAATATTTTTTTTCAATTTTTTTTCACGGCGGTGTTCGTTATACTTACAATATCATTCCTATAAATTTTTGAAAATTTTCGAATAGTCTACAATGTTGAAAATACGTTTGAAGTTTTTTGAACACATGTGGTAAACTGGAATATCAGGAACTTTATTTTCGGTACTGTAAATTATTCAAATTTTTTCAAAAATTTATAGGAATAATACTGTAACTTTAACGAATTACTGCTATGAAAAAAAAATGAAAAAAAATATTTCGGCATATAATTTCAGACATAAAAGTTAATTAAAAAATTGTAATAGAAGGTTATAATTAACAATTTTATTTTTCATAAGAATGAAAAGTTTGATAATGATAAAAGATAATAATAACACCCATAATGAGGTTTTTTTTTCCTTTTTCCTCTTTTGAGGGAACAATATAGTATGTTATTACAATATTTAAGTACAAAACATATGTTATGTTAAATCTTAATTTTACATATGGATGACCTTTGAAGTACCTGAGATTTGTGTATATATTGATAATTTAATTAAAGAAGAATGAGGTATAAAATCTTTATAACTGATACACTAATTATTGATAAAAAAAAATCTCAATTTTACAATAATCTAATCTCTAAGTTGAATATTATCCACTAGTAAAAGAAATTTAATTTAGGCAATTGTATTTTGATTTTATCTAGTTTTTTTATTTTTTATGTACAATTAAGTATTAACAAATGGCTTTGTTTCCCTCCAAACTTTCCCACTCTTAATTTAGTGGGAAAGTTTGGACAATCTCTACATGTTTTTTTTTTTGCTCAAAAAGGTCTAAGCCAAAAATCATATATTTTTATATAGAATCAAAACACTACATGTGCACTATTTATCAAATAAATAAAAAATAAATAAACTATACATATTCTCTTCCAATTATTTAAAAGAGCATTTTGATACTTTGCTTGATTGTCAAGGACAAAGGAGTTGAAATTGACTTACCTAGAATTAATTCAAAGATTTATGTGTATTTATTTTATATATTAATTAATTATATAATATGATATGCACTAATATATATTTTACTGTATTTATTATTTAACAATAATATATTGCTCCCTTCCCCAAACATCATTTTCTAAAACTATTTTCTTGTAATAATTATATATATAAAAAAAAAATCCATGTTGATTAGTCAAGAGTATTAAAATTATGTATCAATGATGTCAAGTATACTACTATCATGGTAATTTGTGAATAATTAATTATTAAAATAAAATATATAAAATATTTAATTATACTAATAATAATATATATAATATTATTAGTATCTTATTAGTTAAAATATATAGTGTATTTATCAATGTCTATAATTTATTAATAAATTACACATCTTCTTGCAAATCTTAAACTAAATAAATTAAAAAAAAAAAGAACTAAATAAAAAATCTATCATCTTAATTATAAGTAAAATTTACTCAAAACATATATAGTGCACAATAGTTGATGATTTTATTTATAGATAAATTATCTCCATATAATATGTAAATTATTGCAAGTTGTTTAGAGTAAAATTACTAAAATGACCCTCTATAGCCCCCTCACCATCACCAATATCTAGCAATTATATATATATATATTTTTTGAAATGTAGCAAATATTTTTTATTATTATTATTATATAATAAATAATTAAATAAATTAAGAGGTAGGACAAAATAGTACTTAGTTAGTGGCATCAAGTTGTATGCAAAATTGTAGCTTTTACAAAATTGATTGGCTACTGCAAAAATCACATGCTTATTTATTTTATTTTCTTAGTTTCACAATAATTGGCATATTTGAATAATTTACATATATATTTATTATTTGTATTTATTTTCTAAAGTTCAAGTGTAAATACATTAAACTTTGTATATATATTAAAGTCAAGATAAATAGCATGAACTTTGGTTACTATTTTCAGACACTCATTCAATGTCGGTGCCCATAACTAGGCAACATGATTTCAATATATATGGATATAATGAAATATAATTTACTTATATTGTGTAATATATTTATTATTTGTATTTATTTTCTAAAGTTCTAGTGTAAATACATTAAACTTTGTATATATATTTTTCGAGAATTTTCATAATTTTTTTTTTGTTTTTTTATGTTTATTTATAATTTTACAATTTAAAATTTTTATTTATAAAAGTAAAAAAACAACCTCGTGATAACTATAATACAACTATAAACAAACTATAAAAAAACAATAAAAATAGTTTATTCTTTTTACTTAAGAGGTATTTTTATAAATTAAAAAATTCAAAACATAAAAAAAAAAAAAAAATCTGTGTAAAAATATTTTTGTAATTTTTTCTTAAATTTTGGTCAATTAGTAAATATTTCTATATTAAAATCAAGATATATAGCATGAACGACACTCATACACATGTTTATTTGGTTTGGAAATTTAGTTTTCTAATTCACACTTTTTTTATGCTTGATCGTTGGAGGTTTATTGATCTTTAGTCGAGATTGCTATTAGGGTTTCTTTCATTTTTATTGTAAACGGCTTGGTGAGCCTAATATTGTTAATTATACTCTATAAGATATATCCTAATCTAATGAACTTTGCCTGATTTACTAATTAATTATAAAAATTTTAATTTTCTCTCAAAAAGAATTTGATTTTTGTAATATATGAAATGAAATGATTTTCTTTTTCATTATAATACTACTGATTTTGTAATATATTCATGAAAAATATATTTTTATACAAATAGAATTAATATCATAAATCTTGATATTATCTATAGCATATACATTTAATAATTAACTATCAAGTATAAAAAGATCTTCAATTTAAATTTAGTGAACCAAGTAATAGCTACCATCTTGAATGGTACATATATATTAAAAGAATTAGAAGAAAATCTTGTTCTGTCAAATTCCATTAATTAAATCGCACTAATTAATTAATGAAATTATTATAATTAATTCAAAGTGATCATCATAGGTACAATAGTGTTAAAAATGTGTTTATATTAAATGCATTTTAGTAATCAAGGTTAATTTTATATGAAGGTGAGCTTAATTCCTAACTACGATTTTTATAATAATAGATATTTCTAGAATAATGATTAAATAAAGTTGAAAGATTGAGTTTAATAAGTTTTAATTAGTGGGGTCTCAAAGAATATATATATTAATAAAAAGTCCAATATTTAACACCAATTCATGCATGTGTGTCTAGACTCTAGACACTACCAACACAATACCCCACATCACACCTTAGTTTGTCACTATAACAATATACAAATATATAATGTGTAATTATTTACAGCATAAATACTTAATAATTCGTGGCATAAATATTTAAAATTAATTTTTAGTTGCATATTATAATTATCTAAATTTAATTTTTAAAGGTAATAATACTTAAGTTATATTCCTGAAAAATTCGTAAATAATTAAGTGTCAAATTATTATTCACGTATTATTTTTTTATTGGTATATTTAAATTAATTTTTAAATAAAAAATAAAAATTTAATAATTTTGACTAATCAAAAATTGTTACGTGGCTATTGACTTGACACTTAATGGTTAAAAATTTCGAAAATATAACTTAATTAATATTATTATTGTCAAAAATTAAACTTTAGTATGGGAGTTATACTTAAGTATTTATGTCGTAAATTATTCATATATAAATAGATTTTCTTAGTTATATGAGTATCATATCGGGAGTTAAACTTATGTATCTATACCGCAAATTACTCATATATAAATGAATTTTCTTAATTATATGAGTATCATTTTTGCTCTTATTATTCTTGCATTTTCATTTTTTATATAATAGCGTATATTGTATTGTAAAAAATAATTTATAGTATCGAAAATAAAATTTAAAACAATCATTCACATTTTTATAAGAAAATATGTACAAATAATTGTTTAAATCTTATTAACTAAACTAAATAATTCAGAATTATTTCTCAAAAATTAATAAGATATCTCCTTTAACAATAATATATGTTTTTTTTTTTAAGCAACAATAATATATTTTGTCATGTAAAGAAAATTAAGCTATAAATTTTTTCATATATATGCCAGAAATAAAAAAACATATCCCTACCTACAATAAAAATAAAAATATATAAAGCTCCTCAATAAAGTAATTTTTGTACTAGTTGTTTTATGATTATCAATTTTTTGTCACCTTTTTCTCACATTCTTTTTTATTTTTATTTTCTATTCTATACTATATACCCTTTTGCATAATTAATTTGTCTCCCATAATAATCTAGTGGATATTCATCTACATTACCTATCTTAAACCTTTTGACTCTTCTTGTTCCAATATTACCCTTGTACTTTGTTTTTTTTTTTCAAAGTTCATCTTATATAGTGATCATTATTACTCTGAAAATGGAAGAATTTAAGTAAATGGGATTGAAAATAATAACTAAAATTTAATGTACATATATATTATCTCCATGGAGGGTTTTTGCAAGATATATCAAATTAATGATAATTTTTCAATTACTATTATTTATAAAAATATCTAGAATTAATAGTGTACCGTACTGGTGACAAGAATTACGCGATCCATCAAAACCAATTAGTTATGAATAGAATAATTTTTATGTCGAATAATATTATTCAATATCTTTGCGATAATAATTATTTTTTTGCTCACTAATTTTGAACGACCTTATCACGACTAGCTCATTATAGAATATAACACAAAAACCATGACAAAAATTATGAAATTTCATCTCAAACTATATATTTTTACCTAAGACAATATTATACCATAGAAATATATATATATTTTAATTTGTAAGCTAATAATTACAATTCTCTCATTAAAACTTGTGATATAAAAAAGATATTGTTATATATATATATATATATATATATATTGGCTCAAGAAGCTGAAGAATAAGGTATATTCTGTTATATATTTATTTATTTATATGTATATATTTATATGAAAGGTACATATACATAAGCTTTTGAAGCTTGTGTGAACAATATTATATGTGTGTATATATATATGTGTGTATTATATAGAACTACCAACCAAATAAGAAGCCTATCATATGTGTGTGAAAAAAGCTGATTTGTTTTCTGTTTTTAGTTTTCTGTTTTTAGTTTTCTGATACATGTGATTATCATCAATGATCTTAGGACCAGAAAAAAAAAAAATACATATTTTTCTCTAATATGTTTCCTCAAAAAAATAAATAAAAAGATATAGGTGAAATTATTATTAAAAAAAATAAAAATAAAAAATACATATACCTACACCAATAAAAACAAGTTGTTTGTTCTATATGTATGTCATTATGTCTGTAAAATAATATAATATTTTATTTTAAATTTATTTATATAATTATACATATATAAATTTTATTTTATTTTTACATTAGAAAATTTATCGCTCCATCTTCAATGGGATATGAGAGTTAAAATTCTTAATGAGAATGAGAACGAGAAAATACTATTAATTTTCTGTCCCGTGTGCATTCCAAAATACAGCCAAATACATTTCTATTAATCTATAACCTCAAACCAACTACAAATTCAGTATACTATAGTAATAATAACCATATTAATATAACTAATATTATATGATTAAATAACAAATGTATACAATTAATTACTCATTTGCAAACATTTCATATACATATTTATTCCATTAGTTGTATTATACAAATTGATCAATAATATATAAGGTGATATAGTATAGGGCCAACAAATTGTTGCTTTATTAATTAAGTTTGGCCATTATTAAAAAAAAATCATTATTTTACAAGACATTGACAAATAATGATATAGATATAGGATTAACCCTATAATATACATATATATAGCTAGGGCTTATGCTCATATATCAAATCCTAAAAACTTTTTCTAATATAGGTTATATAGGTTTACATAATTACCATAATAATTTGGAATATGATTTTTATTTTATGTATTTATTATATATATATTAATTGTGAAAGTTCCAAATCAATTTTCATTATTATATATGATGATGATAATAATTGACAAAGACATGCCGCAATTTACTATAAGAGAAATATATAATTGGTCAAAAGCTATTTAGGGTTTTATATGAAGTGATGAAGAAATACATATATATACACACTAAAGTTGCTTTTGATGGAAACCTTTTTATGATTTTATTTATTGATCTTTAATTATTTCAATGACCAAAGTATCCATCATTTTTTTTTTCTCTTTCTAATTTGATTCCCCCCACATAAAAAGGTTTTTCTTTTAATATTATTTCAAGAAAGAAAAAAAGACCTTTTTTTAAGAAAAAAGTGCAAAAATAATAAAATATATTAATTAATTTATTTATTACATTATTTATATTTATATATTCAATATAATCAACCAAGCACCAATTGGGGGTTGGAATATTTTATATATCTTTTTATGTGTTATTTCTTTAAGA
Organism: Cannabis sativa; assembly: GCF_029168945.1. NCBI lineage: Eukaryota > Viridiplantae > Streptophyta > Magnoliopsida > Rosales > Cannabaceae > Cannabis > Cannabis sativa. The sequence goes on along the minus strand of NC_083606.1, from coordinate 73,402,484 downwards.
ATGAAATAATTAATTATGTACATAAAGTATTATATATATACTTTTATTTTTCAAAAAACAAAAGAGAGAGTAATGAAAATCAAAAGGCACTTTTTTTAGTAGGCCATTAAAAAAAAAAAATAAGATGAAGAAGCACTGACTGTGTTTCAACTTTTTTTTTGAAAAATAAATTAATTCAAAAAAAGAAAATTAAAAGGAAAAACTTTTAGTTTTTTTTTTTTTAATTATTATGGGCAATAAACTTTGTAAAAGAGTAGGTATGTAAATCATCATTAATTAAACAAGTTATTTTACATTATATATCCTATTATTTAAATATTTAACCCTTTTAGAAAGTTATTAATTAATTAAAGTTACAACTTTACCCCAATCAGAAAACAAATAATAGTGTTTATTGGCATATAATTTTAGGGTATAATACTATTGATTTTGGCATCTATTTTTCTTTGATTTCATGATTAATTTAATTTAATGAGTGGTAAATAAATGAAGTTGTAATTATAATTATTTCATCTCTTATTTCACTTATAATAATAATAATCAATTGCTCAATTTAAATCACAATTATTTAAGAACATCATAATTTTTTTTAATTAGCATATAATTTGGAGATTTTATTTTATTTTATAGATTATAGGACTTTAATTCAAGGATAATAATGATATAGAATTAATGAGAAGTGGAATAATTAATATATAAAGTTGAAAAACATTCTTAAAATGTGTTCTAGATTCCAAACCAAATTATCATGGTAGTGTTATATCAGAATATTTTTAGTGTAATTATGATTGTATTTTTAATAACAAATTAAATAGTGTAGGGATATACATGTCATTTTATTATGGTATTAATAGAAGAATTAATGGACTTGAGAGGAGACAAAATATGCAAATAACAATAAATAAAAATACACAACAAAAAAGAGTGGAGTCTTTATTATTATTATTTTCCAAAACCCTAGAAAAAATTATGTCACCAAATCTAAAAAAACAATTTTTTTTTCTTAGAGAATGTGAAAAAAGTTTTGTAGAAAAACAAGTACGTGCATGGTGAAACGTAATTTTTTTTACATAATATACTTGTTTTGGGTAAAAATTAAATTTAATAATTGAGCCATGAATTTAAAAATAAAAAAAATGAAGTAAATAATAAATAATAATAGTCAAACGAGGATAGAAATTGAAAGTGGGACCCACTCCCACTCCCATAAAAGAAAAGAACGCATGCATAGGTAGACACGTGTACTGTGAAAGCAATGAGTGATTGTGGGCCCAACTATGGGCTCTACTCTGTCATCTCTTTCTCTGCCTCTTAATGGGCTATGGCCCATGTGTCATGTGTGCATGTGCATGTTCTTCTCACACCTTATCATCATTCATCACACATACAAAAACAATACATAACACACATTATTTGATTATTTTCTACAAATTATTTGTTAGTATTTTCTTAACACTTGTCTCTTTCATTTTATTTTATTTTTGCAAAATTTAGAACATTGAAAAAAAGTGACATTAATAATTTTAATTTTGATAAACGTAGCCTATTTTTTGTTATGCCTAAATTTTGAGCTAATTTTTCGAGTATTATAAGATCGGAGAGACGATGAAATTTAGGGATGCACATTTATATCTAAAACTCGAAATTCACCTGGTCCGAAATTTGAAAAATCTGAAAATATTGGATGTCATTTTTAGTACACCGAGTTGGTTCGGGTGTAATCCGGTTATCTAGGCTAGATTCAGGCTTAATATTTTTGAAAACACAAAACCCAAAGCCCACCCAAAACTCGATTAGTATTTTCTTTATTTTTTATGTATATTTTTTTTAGTTGTGAATTTGTGAGTGTGTGTCAAATTGTTAATATGTCAGTTTATTTAATATGTATATATATAATAATATATATTTTATAATTGTATGATTTTGTAGTTGTTTGGTTAAAAAAAATTGATATTTAGAAAGAAAGAAAAAAAAAAGCCTAACCTAACTCGAAACCTGACCCAACCCACCCAAACCCGAACTTGACCCATCCGAACCCGAAACTCGAAAAAATCCGGTCTCCATACGGGTAGGTTCAGTCCCAAGATTTCAAAACTCGAACCCAAAAACTTGAAACCTGTTAAAACCCACTTAATATACACCCTGATGAAATTAGATTAGAATATTAACATGCACTCACACATAAAGTGAAATAAGTCATGCGTGAAATGGTGTCACTCAAGTTGTGTCTTCACTAGACCAATGCAAAACTTGGGTAAGCGTCGATCCTTTCTTTGGTGACATTTAAAAGTTAGCATTCATAAAAGTAGTTTCACATTATAAGGAATCACTCTAAATATAATGTCTAATGTGAAGTAATTAACTTACTCATTGACAAACTAGAAACACTATTTTACTACATATTTTAATTTAAGAATAACATGTGTAGCATATTAAGTATATTCCTTTCATACATTATAGCAAAATACAATATTTTTTTGTGTATTAATTTGTATGTGATACTAATTAAAACACGTACACACCCTAAGTTATCTATTTTGAACTCGTTTGGTACGCCGTATTGTAATGTATTGTATTGTATTAGATTGTGTTGTATTGTATTGTATTGTATAGATAATACAAGTTAATATAGATAATTTATTATGTATTAAATAATACAACATGCATTGTATTAAAAAATTTAGTCGTATTAACTAATACAATACATTGCTTAATCCAAATATAGTGTTATTTATTATTTAATACAATACGACCTTTATACGGCGTACTAAACGAGCCCTTTGTTTCTTATTTTGTAAGGATTGCTCTCTAATTTTAGAAGATAGACATTTGTTCCAAAGTTTGAATCCCACTTACTTAAAAGAATTCGAGACCCTTTCGATCGAACTACCAAGCTGAAAAAAAAAAGTGAAATTTTTTAATTAATTCACAAATCAAATAAAAAAAATAATAAAAAGGTTAAAATTTTCTAGCTATATAACCTTCAAATCAAACCATCACAACAAAATCAATATAGGCAATGCATGTTTATTAGAAAAATTTACAATGCAACCCTTAAAAGGATGTTCGGATACATTCTTATTTGTTTTGGCATTCGAAATTATTTGTTAGTCAAATTTTTTCTTATATTCATCGTACGTTATAGTTATTTAAGACATTTTAAAAAATTTTAAGAAATTAAAAAAAGAATTAATATGTCAAAAACAGAATTCAAAATAGTATGTTACACGTGTGACTATTTTATTGTACACGTGTATAAAATAAATTATTTGAACAATACTTTTTATATTATAAATTATTTTAAATTTCTTAACATTTTATAAAGATGAAAATTTTAAATTAAAAATTATTCTAAATACCTAAACAAGTAAGGAGTGAATAAGTAAAGGGAAATTTGAATTTTTATGCTTACATTTGGTTAAATTTTTTTTTCTAAACAAATAATAACTAATATTTGTAAAATATGACAATTTTTATGATATCCCTAAAATACCCCCATTTACACCATCGGACCACCCATCGGACCATCCATCGGGCCACCCCATCGGACCACCCATCGGGCCACCCATCGGACCCATCGGACCACCCATCGGACTACCATCGGACCAAATCTGCTACCAATTTTTTTTTATGTTTTTGTACATACAAAAGTAGCATCAGGTGACCATCGGACCACCATCGGACTACCATCGGACCCCATCGGACTACTAATTTTATTTATTTTTTTTTTTTATGTTTTTGCACTAAAAAAAATATGGAAAATTTGAGAGGGGTATTTTTGAGGTTTAAATAAAATGGTCATATATTTTCAATGATGATATGTATTAGTTTAGAAATAAAATATTAAGTATATGTAAGTATAGTAAATCAAATTATTTAAGATCTTAAAATTACATTATAAAAGCAATTCATGTTCATATTATCATAACAATGCATACATGATACATACACATCATAGTAATAATAATATTTAATTAATTAATTAATTTCACAATATTCTTTTTTTCAAAACAAAAATAGTAAATAAAAAGACACTTTTGTATAGACAGAAAAAATGGGTCAGTGAATATTGGTACAATTTTGAATCCCATCAATGAACACCAAACCTCATTGGATTCTCTCACTTCAATTGTTTTTTTTTTTTTTACCGTTGAAGTCATTTTTCTTATTTTTAATTATTTTTAATTTTATATTCATTGTAATTCGTGCATTGATTTAATTGATTTTTTTATTATTTTTTAAATAATAAATAAAAAAAAGAGCTCTCATCTCACGGTCACGGGGCTAAACTCTGTTGACTGATATAGTAATTAGTTGAACGAATCTCTCTTTTTCTCTAATCTGATCTTTTTTCTGTCGTACACGTGTACGGTTCTGATCTAACCGCACGGGGTTTAATCATAACAGTTTCATTTCGTCATGGGCTGGGCTGGGCCTCGTGTGCGGTGACGGAGGTTTCGGTCACCCGCGTGTGAGTTTAAATAACGGCGTTAAGTTACGGCGTTAAGGCTTATTGCATGCCCATGCTCTTTTGTAATTACGAGGAAGCTCTACGACAAACATTGGGAAGAAGAAAGTTAGGCTTTTAAATTACTAAATTACCCCTGTGCTTTGTTACAATATAAATTTTTATGAACTCATAATTTTTATTTATTTATTTTTTTCAAAAAAAAAAAAACGTTTGAGCTACCAAGGTTGTCTCAAACTACAAAAGTGTAATAAAAATAAAAATTATTAATTATTTTTAATATATATTTTAAGAAGTTTAATATTATCTAAAATACTATACCTTATACCTTATCATCATTATGTATTATTAAGGTGAAAATAGGTATATAAATTATAAGTTAATTTAGATTTTTGACCTTGAATTAATTTAACATGTACTAAATTATATCTTTGAATTTTTTTGACGTTAAAATTTTTCTCAAAATATTAAGATTCTTGAGTTTAAAGACTTTTATCCAATTTTACTAAAAAAATTCTAACGTGAATAAAAATTTAGGAGACGTAATTCTGTACATATTAAGTTCGGGGATATTATTTTGAAAATATCAAAGTTTAAGGGGTACGATTTAGTATATGGACAATTACCATATTAGTAAAATCAAATAAAATTAGATAAAAGTTTTTAAATCCAACAACCTCAATAGTTCAAAGAGAATTTTTAACGACCTGAAAAGTTCATGGAAAAAAAATCTTAGTTAACCTAAATTAATTAAATGAAAAATAAAATTTGATGCAAATATAAAAAAAATATACATATTGCAAGTGTTCATTGGATCACATCCAATGGATTTGGACCCAATTGATTCAATCTAATTATTTATTGAATATTGAATTTCGCCATCCAATCCAATCCAATTAAATTAAGTCATCCGATCTGATCCAATGGATGTATTGGATTGGATCGATTCCAACCATTGGATGAATTGATTGATTTTTTATTAGATTGGATTTGATTCATCCAATCTATTTTAGCTATCATTAAAGTTGATTTTATTAAAAAGAAAAATATATATAAAGCAACATAATTTCAAACTTAATAGTCCAACATACATAATAAATATTAGTTTAGTTTAACTCAATTCTCATGATCTCATAATAAAACTGCTAAAAAATAAAATTTATTTAATACACACTGATAATTTTATCAATGTTTTAGAAAGATGAGAATTAATATTTTAGATAATCACTGGATGATAATTGGATCGATTTGGTCGGTTATCCATTTGGAGTTTCAAAATTTACATCCGATCTAATCTAATTATGATGGATATCCGTAACTATTGGATCGATTGGGATTGGATCAGTCGGTTGTAATTGGATTGGATAATTTTCTGCACACCCCTTGCACATTAGATTGACAATTTTTTCTCCATTATGATAAAAAAATATCAATTTTTTTATTTAAGTGAAAAAAATCATTTCATTTACTTGAAAATAAGCTCACAAAATAATGAATTTGGACTCAATTTTTTATTTTGTTTAATTTCTATCTCATAATTTGTTGTGTATATTAAATTTATTTTGGTGTGATTAAATCTGTATATATAAAAACTTATGTACGTGTTTCTTACATTATATTATAGTAATTTGTGAAATTTATGTGTGAGTAATTTGTGAAATTTATATTATAGTAACTATCAAACTATAACCCCATTAGTTTTGATAATTAGATAAATATTTATTTAGTGTGAATAAGATTTAGTAATAAATAATTGTGAGGATAATGAAATGATATATATGCTAACTCTAGTTTTAGTAACAAATATATTTTATAAAAAAATAAAGAATTTGTGTTTGAATAGAATTCTCGATTTAACAGAAAAAAAAAATCTAAATTTCTCTTTGTTAAATAATATGTCATTGTGATAGTTAGCATGTTTGTTCTTATAGTTAGTTAGAATCTATTTTAGTTTCTAGTTGTACTTTAACTACTTTTAGTTAACTAAACTATGTATATAAGAGCTAATTCTCTCCTTTCGAGCTCTAATGAGAATCACACTTTTTGTTTTTCTTTTTTCTCTTTTCGTTTCTCTCAACATGGTATCGGAGCTGACATATAGGTCGAGAGCCAAGAGTTAAAGAAGCATTTTGAGCAACTAGGATGTTCGATGAAGAACTACGACCAACAGAGTAATTTGAAGAGGATGAACCAATTTGACTTGATCTTCGAATTCTTCTCTTCTCATATGTGGCATCGCTTTTTGCACGTGCATTGTGGATATGTATAGCCTATAGAATTTGTTTCGTTCATGTACTAGGGAGTCAGTTCTGATTGATGTGCTTGTGTATTTTTATGATGGTGTTTTTCTAAAGGCGTTCACTTAGCTTGTTTTATAATTCTCCCTTAGTCTTTGTATTTTGACCCATTGACAACAATCGCGCTTGGTGGTGCTCTTAATGGTGTTAAGATCTCGTTTTGGCAAAGGTCCTACTTAAGGTGGTCAGTGGTGGTTTTGTACGTATGATTTGGGGTTTTTACCCGGCTTGGGGATGATGTTACAAACTTAATCTCTAGTGTAAATTTGACAAAATTACCTATATTTCCATTGAAATTATTATCATTATTTCCTATAGAAATATTATTTTTGTATGTAGCTTTTCTACACCACCAATATAAAATCCTTTAATTTTATTTTATTTCGAAATTAGCTTATTATTCAAAGTAGAGAAGATGTGAGTATGAAAATTGAGAACCAAACAAAGTGGGATTTTACACCTCATGCAATATTCTCTTATATCTATTATTATTAAACATAACATGTTATGCAAAGAATAAAGCTATATATACACATTAACATTCTTCATTTAATTATGTATCTAATTAAATTGTAATATATATGTTTTTTTTTATGTCACATGATTATTTTATACATAATTAGTACATAAATAAAAACACATTAATACATGCAAAGATTGAAGATAGTTACCCTAACTAGGGCATAAACTACCTCAATTAATCATAATCCTAGTTGTCTTTATTTTCAAATTAAAAATAATTATTTATTTATTTTGGCAAAAAAAAAAAGTAACATATATATTTTTTCTCTGATGTTTTTGGAAAGTTGTGCCTTTTTTTTTATTTCTATTTTAATTTTTTCAGATTAAAAAGGTCCTTATTTGACCATTGTTTTGAGCCTTTATATATACTTTTCAATTTTTAATATTATAACCCATGCATGAGTTACAATATATTAAAATAAAATCAAAGCATAATTATATGCTAAATTATTATTATTATTATTATGAGATAATTTAGAATAGAGAGAAGTGGAATATAAGAATCTTTGTCTTAAAATAATATTATTTAAAAAAACATGATCGTGGATGAGACTCCACGCTGTCAGTAGATTCTTTCTACAATTAAGATCAAAATTTCAGTGTTATTAATTTTATTTTTCATATTAATTTCATTGGATTCCATGTATATTATATGTATATTTATTTATTTATACACTAATTATTAAGAATAAAAAATATGAAAATTGTATTTGAAGAATAAGGAAGAGCAGTTTATGGTGTCCAATACTTTTTATAAGTAGTATTTTATGATTGATTAATGATATTTTTTTTTAAAAAAAAAAAATTTAGCGATATTTTTTAAAAATTATTTTGTTAAATTATACGAAAGTCGATATTTCTTTTTTGGCTGAAGAAACCTAAAAAAGTTTATTCAAAAGAAGAAAAGATGTTGATGAACACATAGAAATTCACCTCCCAGAAATTGAGAAAACCCTTACGATCATTGTTTACCCTTGTTTAGCCAAAACACAAACTGGGTTATTGAAAGATCTAAGCATCCATTCAATACTGTTACATTTTGCTGTATTATGAAATCTGATACTTAATTACTCTAATAATATAGTATGATATCGAGAAAGGTATTAGACACCAATAGTAGGTGTTCATCAAACTGCCCAAACCGCCCGCACCGCACCACACTGCAAAAAAAATGCGGTTTGAAATTCTTTGCGGTGCGGTTGCGGTTTGAATTTTTCCTAAACCGCGCGGTGCGGCTTGCGGTTTTGAATTGTTAATATGCGGTTCAAACCGCACCGCACCGCACATTATAAAAATACCAAATTTTTATTTTTATTTAGGTCCAATATGTGAATGTTCAACTCAAAGTTCACTAATTATTGTATTGTTGACACTTAATTTTTTTTTTCATATTTATATTCAAGCCTTATGGTATTTTGACAAGTTTTGCTCAAAGTTTGTTGTATTTGTGATAGTTTATTTATTTAGTGATAGTCCAAACCGCATAAACCACAAAAATCGCACCGCACCGCACTATTTTTTGTTGTGCGATTTTTGCGGGTTTTTAGTTTTGCGGTGCAGATGCAGTTTGGAAAATTGGAAAAACCGCATGTACGGATTAATTTGAAAAAATGGTCAAAAACCGCACCACCCGCACCGCGAATATCCCTAACCGATAGTACCATTTAAAAACTATCAATAATAAAGAGTGAAAAAGAACCCAATTATTCATATCAATCAATACTAAGACCATATGTAATAATATCAAATAGTCAATGACCACACAAATATGTATATATGTATTTATTTATTTTTATTATAATAAATAAATACATAATTTCATTACAACTTTACAAACCCTTTAATGCCATAAATATATGTATAGATAATGACCTTTATGTCATTGTCATATACATAAATAATACACCTTTATTGAAATGAATTTTGTAATTGTTACTAAATTTTATGTTTTAATTAGTAAAAAGAGAATGAAAATTAGAAAGTAATAATTAATAATTTTGTAAGAAAAATATTTTCATTATGGGAAAAAAATCATAACCTTGTAGAGTATAGTAAACTTTAGCAATAATTAACCTAAAATATATCTATCTATTTTGTAGTAAGTAACAAAAGTAATTATTCCCTTCAAGAAAAAAAAGAAGAAAAGTAATTATTCCTATAAACAAAAACAATAATAAAAGTAATTAGTGTGTTAATTATTGCATACTCTTTAAATTAATTAAGAACTTTCTTTTCTCATACTAAAGTAATTGAAATGTTTATTGTATTTATCTAGTTCATTATTATTATAAAATGTCATATTATTATAATTATAATAAAATATTTTAATTTATTAATTATTATAAAAAATACTAATTATTCATAACATCATATAGTTAGTTACTACCAATTTAAGCATAATTAGTTTATAATTAAAATTGTAAGAGAAAAAAAAAAGACGAAGGGGGCAAATCTGAAATTCTAATGGAAGATAGGGGTAAAATGGTAAAACAAAGAGAATGGTGGCATTTTATATAATGAAGGGCAAAATTGGAAAAAATGAAAAAACGACACACTTAGAAAACGACAAGTGAAGGTGTTATGGAAACATTGCAAATGTTTTTCTTTCTCTTCTTTTCATTCTCTTTTTCCCTTTATACCCTTCGTGTGTAATAAAAATCCCATTTTTAGAGAGAGAGAGAGAGAGAGAATGAGAGGTGGGTGTTTAACAAAAGTAGATGGAAAATGACAAGAAAGAGAGAGAGAGAGAGTATAAAGGATTTAATGTGAAAAGAGAGATAAAATATATATAAATTTTGACAAATTTTATTTAGATTTTAGAGTGAGAGAAAGTGGGGTGTGTGGGTGAGTGAGCATTGAGGCAGTTTTATTGGAATTTTGTGAAACCAGAGCTAAAAAAATCCAATCTTTACACCAAAGTTCATAACTTTGACCCTTTCTCTCGAGTAAGAGAAGAGAAGAGAGAGAGAGAGAGAGAGAGAGAGAATGGTGATGAATGTGGTTTGAGCTTCAAGTTTTTCAACTTGGGTAGTAGAGAGTGAGCTAAGCTAAGCTAATCTTCTTCTTCTTCTTCTTCTTCTTGTTTTGATCTTTTGGCTTTGAGAGTCATTTTTCCTTGGTGGGTTTTTGAAAAGATGGGAGTTTTGAGTAGAAAGATGAGAAGTTTAATGGTGGTTATATGTATATGGGGTTTGGTTTCTTTCTCTTCTTCTTCCTTTGCTGCTCGGTTAAATCCATCAAGACAGAAGCTTGAGGTTCAGAAACACCTCAATCGGTTGAACAAGCCTGCCGTGAAAAGCATTGAGGTCCCCCACTTTCACTCTCTCTCTCTCTATCTCTCTTTTTCTCACCTTTACTTTTTACTCATTTAACTTTCTCGTGATGCTCCATAATACTACCTTTTCCCACCACCTCCTCTTGTGTTTGGTTTCTGGGAAAGTGGTGGGAAAATGAGGTTGGAATAATGATGATAGGAATTAACCCCATTTGGTAAATTTTTTGTTTAGATTTGAATGTTACAAGTTGGGTTTTTTCAGTACCCAAATGGGGTTATTTGCTCAAATGAGTCTTCTTTAGCTTTCATCCTATGTTTCCACCATTTTTTCTTCTTGGTCAATTTCATTGTTCTTCTTCTCTCTCTCTCTCTCTTCAATAATTTCTTTTGAGTACAGAAAGCTTTAATGAGAGAGTTCCTCAATAAATTTTCTTACTTCCTAAGCTATAAAATTTAATGCTACTAGTTTTTGAGTCAAGCATTTCTCCTTATGAAAATAAAAATCTGTTTTTTCAATGTACTTGATAATAACCCATTTTCTCAAATGTAAACTAATGACTGTTTTTGTACTAAAAATCTTAACTTTATTTAACTTTAATGGTAAGTGCAGAGCCCAGATGGAGACATAATAGACTGTGTTCATATCTCTCACCAGCCTGCTTTTGATCATCCTTTTCTCAAAGACCACAAGATTCAGGTTCACAAACTCTCCTATCTTTTTTTTTTTTTTAATTTTTTTCCATAATTTTTTCATTTTTATTCAAATGGGGTTTGGTTGAATTTTCAGACTAGGCCAAGTTACCATCCAGAAGGACTATTCCAAGACAATAAGGTCTCTGAAAAGGCTAAGGAAAAGACAAACCCAATGACTCAGTTATGGCATGTGAATGGTAAATGTCCTGAAGATACTATTCCTGTGAGAAGAACTAAAAAAGATGATGTTTTGAGAGCAAGTTCAGTTAAAAGATATGGTAAGAAGAAGCATAGATCTATTCCTAAGCCAAGGTCTGCAGATCCTGATCTTGTCAATGAGAGTGGTCATCAGGTAATAATTATAACATTAATAAAAATACAATCTTTAATTCTTGTTCTTTATTATTATTATCATTATTGGGTAAGTCTATAAGTTTATTTTGGTAGACTTCTATCTATTTTGGTATTTAGTAAAGTTTTTTTTAACTCAATTGAAAAATTAGACTAAAAAGCTCATTTTAGAGGGTGTACTAAAGATTTTTCGATTATTATTTATCTCATTGTGGTTCTGATATTTGTGTTTTTTTATCTGGTTTGAATCAGCATGCAATAGCTTATGTAGAAGGGGACAAGTACTTTGGAGCAAAAGCAACCATAAATGTATGGGAACCTAAGATTCAACAACCAAATGAGTTTAGTTTGTCTCAGCTATGGATTCTTGGTGGATCTTTTGGTGAAGATCTTAACAGCATTGAAGCTGGTTGGCAGGTACTAACTTAACTAGCTTTTAAGTAACCAAAATTGAAAGTTAAAAAAGAAGTGTTTTTTATTTGACTAAATTCAATTTTGATGACACAATCAATACACAAACAACAGGTCAGCCCAGATCTATATGGTGATAACAACACAAGACTTTTCACCTACTGGACTGTAAGCTTCTTCTTCTAACCCCCTTTTGTTAGTTTCATTTGTTCTCATTCCTTTGTCCATAAAGTTTGAATCTTTATTTGTTTTTTCAATTCACAGAGTGATGCATATCAAGCCACAGGGTGCTATAATCTCTTGTGTTCTGGCTTTATTCAAATCAATAGTGAAATTGCAATGGGTGCAAGTATATCTCCTGTTTCTGGCTTTAGAAATTCACAATATGATATCAGTATCCTTGTTTGGAAGGTAAATTCCAAAACTTTTTTCTTTTCTTAATATTATTGATTATTATTAAATAATTAAATTTTAGTAAGTGTGGGGTGACCACAGAGTCCAAAAAGTTGATACTGCCAAGAAAGAGTCATGTGGGTTGGAATCAATAAAAATTGTCTACTCTTTAAAGTTTGTTTCTCATTGGATTAAAATACAAGAAAGATAGAGATTTAAAACCCCAAAACCTATTGTTGGCTAAAATCCACATCAAGGGCTATTATTCTTCTTTTTCATATGAACAAAAAAAAGGAAATAAACACATGATGAGAATCTTTTGGATCACTCTTTAATCAAAACATCATGTCTCAATAATCTTGTGATATTTTTTTTTACCTTAATCTAGGCAACAATAAAGGGTGGTAAAAACACACCTTTTAAGATAAATTTAATTACACCAAACACGGTATTTACCCAATTACCGAAACCCCACATACAACACTTACATGAGCGATGTAGGACAAAATACACACACTCAATGGTTACACTTAGCGCAGCTTGGTAGCTGCGCTAAGTGTTGACTTTAAGGTTAAATAAATTTAATTACACCAAATACGGTATTTATCCAATTACCAAAACCCCATGTACAGCGCTCCGAGTCTTAATCAGTGTTTTGTTGTGTGCCTAAAAATGTTGACTTTTTTTTTGTTTGTTTTGACTTTTGAAATGATAGGATCCAAAAGAAGGGCATTGGTGGATGCAATTTGGGAATGACTATGTATTGGGTTATTGGCCATCATTCTTGTTCTCATACTTAGCTGATAGTGCTTCCATGATTGAATGGGGAGGTGAGGTTGTGAACTCAGAACCAGATGGTCAACACACATCAACACAAATGGGAAGTGGTCATTTTCCTGAAGAAGGTTTTGGTAAAGCAAGTTACTTTAGAAACATTCAAGTTGTGGATGAATCAAACAATCTCAAAGCACCTAAAAGCATTGGTACCTTCACTGAAAAATCAAACTGTTATGATGTTCAAACTGGTAGTAATGGTGATTGGGGTCATTTCTTTTACTATGGTGGTCCTGGTAGAAATCCCAATTGCCCTTAAACAAAATTACCATTTTACCCTTTTCTTTTACCATAATGTATCATTCAAAACCAACCTCTCTTAAGTAGTTTTCTTCTTCTTCTTCTTCTTCTTCCTCTTTTGTATACCCTTTTTTTTCTTCTTAACAACCAACATGTGACCCCCCCTTTTTCTGTAGTTTTGGCAAGTTTTTTGACTCTTTTATTTTTCTTTCTTTTTTCTCTTTTTACTACTAAAAGATTCTCTTCCATGTAAGTGGGTGGTGGTGGTGGTGGTGGTGGTGGTGGGGTGTGAGGACTAGAGATTATGGCCAAAGTTTCTGAAAAGCTTAAAAGAAACAGGCCTTTTTAATATTACTATAGTGTTGTCTTGTCTAGTCTTCTCTCTTTTTCTACCTTTGTATTCTATTTTTTGTGTGCTCCTATCTTGGGAGTGGCTTTGTTAATTTTAATGAAATGAATATGAATGAATTAATGAATGAGTTCTCTCTCTCTTGGCTTCATCCTTGTTTTTATATAATGAGTTCTATTGATCCAACATTGGGTTTATTTAACTTTGAGTTAAAGTACATTAAATCAAGTTCTTAGGACATTAAACCTTAACTAAGTTCATAATTTTTATTGGGGTTTTTTATTATTTTTATACTTTAATTATAATGTTTTTTTTTTTTTTTTGTGTGTTTTTACATAAATTTACATTGCAACTTAAATTGTAATTAAAATTAAAATTTATTGGAGTAACTTAAACCATAAATTTGAAGAAGAAAAAAAGATTAAAAAATAGTAAGTATATGAAGTAATTATTTTTTTTAGTTTTTATTCTTTGGGTAATCAAGTTGTAATTTAGTTTGAAAAAAATTTAGTCTTCTTGTTAATACTATTATTTCAAGCTAAAGATAAAAAATAATTTCATTTAACAAAAGTTAATAATAATTATTAAGGTAATTGAAATTCCACCAAACAACCTAAAACATTAAAATGTCTATTTTTTCCTTACCATTTTAATTTAATAGAATGACTCTTGTTTTCATAAATATAATTTTTGAGACAAAAATTATTCTAATACAAAATAATTTTGCATTTTTTTTTAATTATATTAATCTTTATTCCATTCTCATTTCTAGTGTAGTCTTTTCATTACAACCAATCAAATTAAAAATTCTAAAACTATTTATGCTAAAATTCCACATAATTATATAAATAAATATATAAAAGGCTTGAAAAGAGAATATGCTATCCAAAAAGTTGTCTAGATGAGATTAGATTAAGATTTTCCTTTTTTTTGGTGGAAGTGGCTGACAAAGCTTTACAATCTCAATGTATTCTATTCATTCCCTTTCCCTAATTTTTCAACTTGCCCCCCAACAAAAGCATATCAATAATAAATAAAGAATTGATTATTAGGCACTAATGGTGTCCAATACCTTCTGTAAGTGGTGTCTTACGATTTGTTAGCAATATTCTTTAAAAGTTATTTTCTTAAGTTATATGAGACTCAATACTTAATTACTCCAATAACAGTATAATACTGATAAATTTGTTAAGTACCAGTAATATCTTTTAGTATTTTTTTAAATAAAAATATAAATTTAAAAAATTATATAAATAATAAAAATTAAAAAGAAACAAAGCACTTTGATGAAGTTCCCACTTCCCACTGACCCACAATTCAAGCACTTAAAACATAATAATGTCTTTTTTGAGATCCATTAGATTAGATACAATTGTTTGTTAAGGACATTTTTGTTCCATACTTTTTTTTTTGGTAGATAGATTGATTCCTTTGAGCTTCAATCAAAAGGGTTTTTTTTTTTTTCAAAAGTGAAATTCATTTCATGGAAAGAACTTTTCTTTTGTATAAATAGGAAATTTCCTTTTTGTATGTGCAATTCCAATGTTATTTTCAATCAACTAACTACTCTTAGAAAAAGAAAGAAAGAAATGTTTTTGCCAACTAACATAAAACACTATAAAAGAGTTTGGTGTTATGGAGAGTGCTAATCAATTAGACTTTTTTCCATACCTTTCTATTGTAACTTGATTGCATTTGGTTTTGTGTATTTCTTTTTGGAGAAATGCTTAAGGGTACTACTAATGTTTAAGACTATTATAAATTAGTATACTGTTATTAATGGAATTAAGTATCGAGTTTTACATATTTTAATTTAATAATTATTGTAAAAAATTATTAATTATTTACAAAGTGTTGAATTTTTATTTATTTTTTAAAAAGAAAAATATAAGTTCTTTCAAATGTTTTATGTGAAGGGAAACCCGAAAAATACATAAAAAAATTTGGAAATTATGTAAATACAAAAGAGTAAAAGTGGAGTAATAAAATTGAAGTAAATATATATATTTTATATAAGTAACATTTATAGATTAGTAAACCTTTGTCACAAATTTATAAATAATTGTTATAATCATGTAAATGTTTAGGAATTTATAAATATTAATTATAGATATTGTATTTTTATTTATTATTTTTTATTACCATTTATTTTGATTTTTTTTCTTTCTAGAAAAATATATATTGTGGTGTACTAGAAGCAATTTTGCCCTTTTTATTATTCAAGATTTTAAATAGGAAAATAAGCCATTTTATAATGGGCTTTCCTTTTCAAATTGTGATGAAGAAGAGCAATGTTTTGAAGATAAAAAATCAAAATTGGAACAACAAGATGTGATCACATTGTTGACTTTTATTAGGAGAAATCTAGTTTACATTTACAACATAGCATACTATTTACTCAAATTAAAAAATAAGCATAGGATAGATTCTATAAGTATTGAAAAAATTGTTTGTTTGCCCCTAAAAAAAGGGAATTGAACCATTAAGATTTAATTATTTAAAAAAGTTTTATAAATGAAAAAAAACTAGTACTAATTTTTGGAAAATAAATATTACCTATTCTATGAATCATGTCTTACTTTTTGCTTAGGATTTTGAAATCACAACGGTTACTTTTTAATGTTTAAGCCAAAATCCCATATCCCTATGTCAGTGAGTGATACAAACAAATCAATACTATACATATATAGGAGCAATTTTTGCAAGCCACACAAAATAATTATTTGCTCTGAAAAAACAAGAGACTAGGAGTGTTCACAAAGTATCTGATCCAATCCAATCCGCACGATCCAATTTGCAAAATGTGGATATCCGCACTTGTGCGGATTGGATTGGATTGAAAAATCTAAAATCCGCACTTGTGCGGATTAAATGTTGTTTGACCTCAAAAAGTAACCGATCAAATCCAATCCGCACTTAAATATATATTTTTAAAAAATTATAATATGTAATATATATTAATTAAAAAAAGACACAAGCTTCTAATTTCTTAATCTTTTTTAGTAATATATTGAGTTGGTGCATTTTATTTATTTTGTAATAAAAAACACAAGAAAAATAATTCTTATTCACATATACACATACACATAAAGTTTAAATATATATATACTAGCTTATTTATTTTAGTAATTAGATAGTTATATATTTTAGTGTAAATCTAAAGATAAGTATATATATATTGATATATATGTATATTGGTTTAATTTATATAAATAAAGATGGAAATAGATTAGTATTGGAGATTAAGAAACAATAGTCTTTTTTTAATTTTTTTCTATGAAATATTAAATACTTTATTATTAAAAAAGTAACCGATCCAATCCGCACTATTGCGGATTGGATTGGATTGGATTTAAACTCTTATGCGGATCGGATTGGATCCAAAATATGAAATCCGCACTTAGTGCGGATTGGATGTTGTTTGACCAAAAAAGTACAGATTGGATCGGATGAACACCCCTACGAGAGACATTTACAAAGGAAGAAAAGGAGATCTTTATATTAAAGAAAATTTAACAAAAGAATAATAATAAAAAAAACTAAAAAATAAATCTAATTTATGTGTTCATTAAACCAGTTGAGACTAGATCAAAGTGATCGTAGAAAGTATTAGTGAGGTGCGCATGTGGGGGTCATAAGTTCAAATCTAAATATGTAACTTAACAAATGTATGTACTAAAGACATTTTTATTAAAAAAAATTGATGTGTTCATTAATTTTTTCTTAGAGAAATGCTAAAGAGTACCAGTGGTGTTTAGCACTCTCCTATGTGTCAATATTGATATTAGTCCCACTAAGTATCGGGTCTCATATAATTTAATATAATAGTTTCTAAGGAGTATCGCTAACGAATCGCAACGCGACATGTTTAGAATGTGCTAGACACCATTAGTGCCTAATAACAATACTCTTTTTATTATTATTATTATTTAATGAGAGAGAAAGAAAAAGACAAAGTGATTAATGAGCTATTGTTATGCAAATAATTGTAGATATAATTTCAATAAGAAAAAACCAAACATCATGTAATAAGTATTCATAGGTAATTTGGAAATTAGTAAAATTATCTTTCATTTTAAATTTAAGAGCATTGCTATTAAGTACTATTGGTGCCTAATACTTTCTAGACGTGTCATTTTGTGATTGGCTAGCGATACCTTTTAAAAGTTATTACATTAAAATATATGGGACCTCATACTTAATTACATCAATAGCAATAGTAATATGTAGGAGGGTACTAAACACCACTAGTGCCTTTTAGCATTTCTCTAAACCTAAACTTGGATTAGTAGTACCACATTGCTCATATTGTACAATTTTTGCAACTTAACTCTTATAAAAAGAATTATAATCAAAACTATGAAATAAATTTATTTATTCGTTGTTTTTAAATTATTCATTTTCAATAATGGTAATTATTATATCTTTACTCGATCAGAATCGAGTCACAAATAATAATAATCAGTAAATCAATAAGTGTCTATTCTAAAACACTCTAAGATTTTCTACGGACTCTTCTTCATAAGCTTCGAAAAAGTAGAAGAAAATTGCATTGTATACCCACTTTACTTTATTTGTTTTAATTTTTACCTTTATTTCCATATTCTTTAAGATATACCCATTTTTATAGATGATGTGCCTATTATACTCTTTACATAAATATAAATTATGTATTACACTTAAGTGAAAGGTAAGGATATATTAGATAATTAACTCATAAAAGTGGGTAGATTTTAATTGTATAAAATATGAAGGTATTTTTGATTAATTAATACAAAAAAGAGGTATTTCTCAACTTATCCCAAAAAGTAGATTATTAATTTCATTTACCATGTGGATTCATAGTAACCATTCATAAAATATTTAAATCTCATTACATTAACAACTTGTAATTAATGGCGTTTAACTCTAAAAAAAATAAATATGACCTCTAAATATTCTAACTTGAGAAAAAATAAGATTTTACTTGAATTAATATATTTTGTTTTTGAAGCAATTGGAGTGATGAAACATAATACCATTTCTACCAACTTATGTTAATAAACTTCATTAAGTTTGGCATTTCTTAACAAAGTAAGAAGTTTTAGCTCTTTCAACTCAGCTATGCATAAATTCTCATTGAAAATCACTTTACAAATGGCACTCCTGAACAAACTCGTCGAGCATAATCATCATACTGCGAGCCAAAGAACCGTCTCAAGAAATACTCTTCGTATGGAATCCGTCGATAAAAGAATCGCCAAACAACAATTGCAAATCCAATCGTCGACAAAGGATTACAAAGCATTATTTGAGTACCAACTGACCAAATAAGAAAACCGGTGTATCCTGGATGACGAACAAATCTGTAGACTCCGTGTGTAATTAGTTCGTGATGCTCGTCACGATTAGTCCTGATAAGATGTGTGAAGGCATAACCAGCTGTTATGATCGCCATTTTACGTATGATTTCTCCTATAACAACCATGACGAGCCCAGTGTAGCAAATCCACCAATGTTCCTTCAGCTCGGGGACTAAAAGGATCTCAACAACATACTCCAACATCGAGAAAACCATCGCGAAAATGTAGCCTTTGCTTATGAGAAGAGATCCGAGTGTAACATTCGGTCTACCATGAAAGGCAACTGCTAATAGGTACTCAGAAGTATGAAAGAATATTACTGCTACAAAAAACATCTGAGACAACTGTGTTATAGCTGTAGAACTGAAAACTTGTGCCATTTTCAATGATAATATGAGTTGAACAGAATCCAATTGTCTCAAATGCTGCAGCGTTTCGGTGAAACCTATTTTCTCAGTTTTCGTCTCGGTAAAGAACTAAAGAAAGCACTATATTATTTCTTTGGGTTTAGGGTAGAAATTTGTGTATGTCTCCTAAACACAACTCCAAAAATGTTTCATTTCTGCATATAAAAAAAAAAGGTATTGGAAGGAGAATAGTAAAACATATAGCTTATAATTTACATAGAAAACTTGAAAGAAAGAAACAAAGAAAGGAAAATGATTTAGTGGGTTCTGAGTATGATCAAGGCATGTATCTTTTCAGACTAGGAATTTGATACACTATTGTTCCAATCCAAATCTTGAAAGAATTGCAATTTCCAAACTTTTCGAGATAGTTCGGTATCTTCTTAGAGCAATCTTTTATTCTAAAATAGTTCAGACAAAATTCAACATGCTCTCATATGACTCCATCTTAGAATTTATAGGCAAGACTAACAAAGATTCCGTACTAGCCAACCAATAGCAATCTGAGTATTAGACACACTTTAACAAGGGAAACCTACAAAAATACTGGAATTTTGGTTAACTTTTACAAAAATACTGTCACACGGAAATTTTTTCAAAAATACTGTATTTTTATAAAACACCAGTAAAACACAAAGCAGTATAACTCAAAACAACAGTAGAACACTAGTAAAACACCAGTAGAACACCAGTGAAACTTAACACAGTATACTGCAGTATGAAACTTATAAAAAAACATAGTAAAAATGTAAAAAATACCGCCTGACAGTATTTTTGTAAGAAAATAGCAAAAGTTAGTATACCATGTAAATTTCCCCTTTAACAATAATCACAGCCACTAAGAACTGGACAACTCAGCCTCCAAAATCCTCAAATTCTATCAAAACAAAATCATTTAGAGAAACCAAACCATTCTTAGTCCCAATGTAGTAGCATCAAAGAAACTTCATATGGGGAGGTATCCTCAATTCTAACTTAACAATGAATCCCAAATTCCGATGAATTTTGTTCTAAACTAACAAAGAATCTTAACTAGCCAACATATAATTAGACACAATTAAACAATTATCACAGCCACTAAGAACTGGACAACTCAGCCTCTGAAATCCTATAGTGAGACTAATCTCAAGGCTTAACCTAATTCTATCAAAACAGAACCATTTCAACAACAGAATAGAGACTACAGAATGGATTATGGATTATGCAGTTTAAAAGAAAGACCTTTTAGACAAACCAAACCATTCTTAGTCCCAATATGAGTCTCAATGAATTTTGTTCTCAAAATCTAGTGACTAATTAAATGGTATAAAACCTTAAAATAAATCTAAACTACTGATATATCCCATAAACTAACATTCAAATGTATATGGAATTTTATATCAATCCTAATATAATAATAAATAGTCCACTCACTAGCAAAGAAGAAGAAATCAAACTTTGAAATACCCATATGTACATACCAGTGCCAAATCTTGTCAATATTTGTTCATAACACACTAGCAAAGTCTTCATCAAGATCCAATTTTGAGAATCTGTGTAATCCCTGAAACAAAGAAGAAATTGTTAAGAAAAAAGAAAGAAACTCACCCTAGATTGCTGAATGTAGCTTCTCAAAGAGAGAAACAAACAGTTTCAAAAAGAACAAGATTGAAAATTGAGACAAAACTCAGTTGCTGCAAGGAGGAAATCAATTGGGAATAGAATAGAAGAGAAAGTGAACGATGAAAAGGAAAGATTGGGCTTGGACTTTTCATTTTGATTTCAACAAAAAAAAGTGTCACAAAACAAAACTCAATCTAACATTATTACCATATAATAAACACTCTATTAATAAATAGTTTCGTTCTTTTAAAAAGAAAAAATTACCAACATTAATTAAATTATACTTATGGCTAATCTCAACTCAAATGAAATAGCTTGAAGCCTATTTTGGTCAAACTTTTTTTCCCTAAAATTTATAAATTATAATTAAAGCTGCCAAAACACAAAGGGTGCAGTGCAACATTATTCAAGAGGCCAATAAATATACAATGATCATTTTGCCATAATACAAGGTGATTTCATTTTGGCAAGTAAACTTGTTATTAGTTGTAAATGCCTACTAATTTATTCCATGAGCAAGCATAAGGTGAGTGGAGGTATGAGCTTCACAACATGAAGGATTTTAACCTTGTTTTTTCTTGGCAAGTAAAGTTGGAGTTTGCTAGTTAATGAGGAGTCTCTAGTAGGGAAGGTGTTCACATATTTTTCTAACTTGCGCTTTCGCTAAACTATGATGGTATAAGGGAGGATTGGCGATGTTGTCAGGCGATTGGCCTATGTTCGTAGAGGGATGGCAACAAGCTTTTGACATAGGAACTAATGACCAGTTGGGAGTTGTTTGAATGCTTTGTTGGGCTCTATGGCATGGTTGTAATGATCTAACTTGGCAACAGAATAATGCACTCAGTTGAATAGGTGGGTACATTATTTGGTGTCGTCGATATTGACTCAGGTTGAGGTCGACAAGAGTGAGCAGTTGAACAAGCCAAATGTTGACATGACATAATCAAGGTAAACGTATATGTTGCCATTTTTTGAGAGTGAGGGTAAATTTGGGGTGAGTTGAATTGCTTGAAATTATGATGGGAGGATGTTGGAAAACACTTTTTCTGAATCCAAAAGTTGAAGCGATCGAGTTAAGAAAAGCATTGAGTTGGATTGAAAATAAAGGTTAGACACAAATGGTAATTGAACCTGATAGTCTCATATTTTTCCAGGCCATTCAAAGTACTATTAGAATGGTTTATTCATAGCTAGAACATCATATGTTATATAGTATCAAAAATAAGGATAGTACATCATAAATAATTATGAACTTTGCATCACTTTTAATAGTAGAAATGTATAACCCAAGACGAGTAAGCTAATAAGAACTCAAACTAACAGCCAAAGAGGCTTCCCTTTATATTAAGTTTCTTCAGAAGCTAATATAGGAACATATTATTTGAATATTCTGCAATAATTATTGACTACATTTATAAATGGAAAGAGTAATCTACACAAGTCTTGAGCAAACTTTTTTTATTACATAGAAAGATAGTTTTCAGTTAACTCTTAAGAGTATGTTCATCACATTGTAAGGTGATCTAAGTGAGCCAATGCAATGGGTGGTGTGTGAACAAGAGAAGTTTGGTATTGTGCAAGTTTGATATTTGATAGACTATATCCCCTTTGTATACGCCCGTAGGTCTAGGAAAGGGGCTGTGGTCAGTACTGTAGGGGATTAATTAGTGAGCCGGCAGTAAAGTAAGTTGTTATGTGGGTTTTGTTAGAGTGTGGCTGGCTTCAGTGCACTTGGTTAGATTGGAATAAAGTGTAGCGGGTGAATCTTTGAGAACCAGACTCTCGAAATCCTGAGTATTCAATACAAAGGCATTTTGCCATTTTTATCCATATAAATCACTGTTCTCTATAATCTCTGTTATTCTAAATACTCGAACTTTGGCATGATGAAACACTAGTTAATTTTGGCAGCAAATAAAATGGATTCTTATATAGACTTTACAGACATGAACAATTCAATTGAATGTCAAATGATAGAGAAAGAAAACTGGAAGAGCCAAGGTCTTGTATATATCTTACCATTTGCATATCTAACTTGGATTGTTCAAGCAAGGACTTGTTAATTTCACTAAAGCAAAACAACATAATATGCACACAACTATACTTCATTAGAAGCAATGTCTTTGCTTATCTCCAAAAAAAAAAAAAAGAAGCAATGTCTTTAGATACTGGTGACTGCAATATTCATTTTGTTCACTGCACAAAATTTGAATTACTACTTCTTTCTTTACAAGTAATGCAAATCACCAAGTTCCTACAAACAAATGGTTATTCCCAAGGAGATGGTGTTCCAAAATTTTCTTTGCCTGTTTCTGGAATGGTTACTACTCCTTAAATTATAGCACCTAAAAGAGTGAATGCTTGAAATGTGTGACAGCCAGTAGTCCCGATCCGTAAGGGGAAATACCGGTTAAGTTGTACAATCCCACATTGTCTGGGGAAGGTCAAGTGGGATGATTCTAAGACTGTGTAAGTATGAGACTACACAGTTGAAAAAAGCTTAAATGGATTGATTGGTACTACATATATCAACAAAGTACATTTTGTTTTCTTGTAGCTCATCACAAAAGAATTCTATAGTTAAGCGTGTTTGACTTGGGATAATTTCAAGATGGATGACCTCCTGAAAAGTCTTCTCAAAAAGTGTGCGAGTGAAGACAAAGCACGCTGAAAATACTTGTCTTAGTTTGTAGGGTCAGTCATCAATCTAGGAAACAGTCAGACATAAAGCGAGGGACGTTATAAAACGCAACCACTATGGAACACAACACATGACAATTCTGGAGACTATGGCTCAAGGCTCTCTTAGGTGGGTGTTCTTATAATGAATGTTAGAAGTGTAAGATATATAGGCTTTTATCTCAAAATTAATTGGCAGTGAAAAGAGCAGCACATGCATCTTAATCTTATCTATGTATATAGTTTCTACATATTATATATTATATCAAGGTGTGACTCTCCAACAGACAGAAGAAATCAACTGGAAAAAAGTTAAAAGATGATTTTTTTCTCTCTTTAATTTATGAATGGGTTACAGAATAGAAAGTAGTGAACAAATTGAGGTACAATATTAAAATTCCCAAATAAGACTCACTCATTAACATAACATGTATTACTTATTGTTATGCATTTCATTTCATATGATTATGAATGTTTGATCTTGAATTTAATAGATAGTACCATTGAACAATCGGAGTTTGAGCCTAGTCTAAATATGAAATCAAATCAAAACAATAGAAGAGAAATCTGATTCGTCCAAAGTTGAAAATAATACTGACCTGAATATGATGCTTAAGACTGAGATTAGCTGAGCTCCACTGCCGTCGGCGTACTGTGGTGGGTGACTCGCCGTTGCCGAGAGAGAACAGAGAGAGAGAGAGAGAGAGAGAGAGAGAGAGGGATCTATGAGGGTGGAGAAGAGACAAGTTATTGGGCTGGACTTGGGCTTGGGCTTGGGCCAGTTTCTTGGGCTCAATTTTTTACTTTTGTGATTATTTCAGAAATACCCAAAACAGCAAAACAAAATTGAATTTTTACACTACATACTGAATTTTTTTAACTTTTTTTATTGTGACGCAAATTTTTTTTCAAAAATACTGTGTACTGTATTAAGTATTCAGTGTTGTTCTACGGTTGTTTTTTAATTATTTTACTGCTATTTTAATTGTTCTATTTTGTTATTTTACATTTATTTTATAAGAAGATAGTATTTTTATAAAAAATTCTACGTCACAATAAAATTATAATACTGTTCTTTTCACTTATTTATGGATTTTTTTTTTCTTTTCTTTTCAAATTGTTGTTTTTAAGTTGTAATAAAAAAGACTGCTGTTTATACGTTGTGAAAATATAATATAATGTTGCTATAATATAAATAAGATAATATTTTCATTTAAAAAACATTAGTCTGTAAAAGTGTAAGAAAAAAAATCATAAAAATGTATGATTTTAGGTATTTTATGTAATTTCTCTATATTGTTAAATTTTTTGAGAACTTTAGTCATCATATAACTCAAAATAATTATTTTTACAATATATAAGTTTGTTTTTTACAAAAATTCGAACTATTAATTCACAATATGTTTTATGTTATTTTCTTATTTTTTTAATTTTTTTTTTAAAAAATGAGAGAGATCCAATACTAAATTATTATAGTTGAGTAAATTAGTACAGTATATGGAACATGGTTATTGAATTGAAATGTTAATACCATGTGAAAATTGTGTATAAGAACTGATTTTTTTTAAAAAGAAAACATGTAGCATTTAGTTTCTGATATTAAGAATATTAAGTTTTAAAACAAAAAAAATATAATGCATTTGGACCATCTACGTGTCCATATTCATGAATTAACGGAAATGGTAGTGACAGTGTTAGAGAATTGTAACATTAAATATTATTATCTCCAAAAATAAAAATAAAATATTTAAATATTTAAAATCTAAACAATTAAGTATTTATGCCACAATTTACCCTAAACAAAATAACATCTTTCCATAAAATATGAAAAAATAAAAAACATTTACGATGAGAAGAATAACAGACATTTATTATTTAAAATATGAAAATTCAAAATAAAAATACCATCAAACTATTAATTACATACGAAAAAGAAAAAAATAAGAAAAACTCATTTTAATTTGACAAGGTTCAATAGATGACACTCTGCAGGTAACTAAGAATCATCGAAAAACTATAACCAATTAATAATAGCGATCTTCTTTTTTTTTTCTTCTGTGGTATCGATCTCGGCTCCCCATCATGATTAAGAAATAACATAGAAGATCGCTAACTGCTTACAATACGCTACATCAATAATGTTGAGCACCTTATGATGTCTAATAGCAATATAAATACCAACTAAATTATCACTTTGTGACATTAATAAGAAAAAAGATAAAGAGAGAAATAAAATGACAAAAAAAAATGAAAGTTCATATATATTTGACATTTTTAACTTTATTTTTTGGATGGTTCAAAAGCATGGCACTTTCTACAGGTAGACAAAAACCACTGAAAAACCCGCGACCGCTTAACGACAACAACCCTCTTGTTTTTCTTCTTTGGTATCGACTTCCTCCGCCGCAATGACCTTTCTCGGCTTAAAGCCACCGGAACGGGTTGAGCCATGAATTGCCACCTTTGATAACAGCCGTACACTTGAGCTGACACCGCTCTACTTCCACAAGTAGTATCATATCTACTTTGATAATTTGATCTCGATTCTCTTCCCATAACTAACGATGTCGTTTTAATATTAATCGAGTTGATGAATTCTTTGATACCATGTTGTAATTAGTATTAGTAATACCAATAGCATTGGTGAGGTGGAATAGAAACGAGTATAAATAAATAAAGGAATGTTGGTTATTTATGTTATTAATTACTAATTTATTGATATAGTAACATTTGATTAGCAAATCTAAAATTATTTTTTATATAATGGAGTTATTTATGCTTTTTTTTTTTTTTTGGATGTATCAACATTATCAATATAGTAATTAATGGAGTTATTTCTGTTATTAATTACTAAATTATCGATATAGTTTTATAAAAAAGATTATCGATATAGTAACATTTCACTAACAAATCTATAATTACTAATTATATAATGGATTAATATTAAGTAATTAAATTATCAAAACCGAATTTTTACATTTTTACTTTTTTTTTTTCTGAATATCTATTATATTACACAATGCTCTTCAATAAATATAGAAATGTCCAAAAAGATATTATTACTAAAATAAAAAGATATTATTACTGTAAAAAAGATATTATTGCTAAAATAAAAAGATATTATTACTATAAAAAAATATAATATTACTAAAAAAATAGAAAAAGAAGAAACAAGTATTAAAAAGTCAACTTTCCAAAAAACATATATATTTGACTTAGGTGTAGCTGTTTGTGCAGTGCACCTCAATGACCTCATCATTATCCTAAAATTTATTAACTATCTTTTCAACAAAAAATTACTTATTATTATTATTATTATTATTATTATTATTATTATTATTATTATTATTATATAACCAATTTAATTAATTTATTATTTTGTCAATTTTTTATGATAGGAAAGTTTGTTACTGAATATACTATCGAATTTTATATATTTAATGGTCAAACCAAATAAAAGAAAAATCTAATAAATAAGCAATTAGTTAATAATATTAATTAGGTTATTAATGGAAAGTTGGAGTAAGTTATAATGGAAAATATAAGTTGGAGTAAGTTATAATGGAAAATATAGTTATCTATATTTTTTTATGAAAGCAAATGAATTATATAATGAACAAAAATAAATTCATTTTGAGTATAATTAATTAGAAAATAAATTACTAATTTATTGATATAGTAATATGTGACTAATAAATATATTATTAATTTTATATAATGGAGTTATTTATGTTATTAATTACTAATTTATTAACATAGTAACATTTGATTCACAAATCTATAATTATTTTTTTTATATAATGAATTATATTAAATTGATCAAATTATAAAATTACTTTTTTTATATAATTATTTTCACTCCTTTTATAACACTAAATTATATTAAATTGATTTATCTTGCGATTCTCACTATTTTATATTTTAAAACACAAAGTCCATAAATTAAGTTGTCGTTTGGTAATAATTTTATTTTTAAAATTTTTAATCACAAAAATAAAAAAAATAAAAACTTTTATTTTTGATAATATAACATGTGTTTTATAATCATTTTAGTTTTTTTAATTTTAAAAACAAAAAATAAAAATATGTTTTGTAATTTTTTTTATTTGTTGATTTTATTTAAATTGGGTCTAGGGCAGGAGTCTAGATTTGAGGCCAGGATTGCGGTCAAGTTCAAGTTCCAAAGTGTAGGTTGGGGTCGCAGTCTAAAATATTGATAGAAAAAAATCGTTTAAAATAATTTTAAAGATTTTTAAAATTTTAATTCTCAATTAAAAAATAAAAAGTAAAAACAGTATTATAGAGCACGATTTTAGAAAATATTTTTACTTTTCTAATTTAAAAAATAACAAATTAATTAAAAAGTGCTAACAAACATACCCTAAATATAATTAATTAATTAATTATTATTACACTTTATTAAATAAAAATAAAATTGTAAACTATATTTTTTTTAAGTAATGTAAACTAATTAATAACTCAAAATTTGACAAAATCGTGTCCATTAATTAATTTGACCTTGACTAAGCAAGTCAACAAAAATGCTCCCATTTAATAGTAATAGTGTTAAATGAGTCAATTTTGCATCAAATATTAAAAATAAAATAGTTTAATTTTCCATAATTATACTACCTTTTTTTTAAGTGAAATAATAATGATAATATATTTGAGACATAAATGATTACTGCATTTATTCTAAATCTTTACCCTAACCATGGTAATAATCACAATATATATCCTTGTCATTGAGATCCAAAATTAATTATTAATTATTTGTGATAAAAAAGTTAAAAGTAATTCAATAATATATATTTTTTTTACACAAATAGTAGTTTTTTAATTAAACGGACTTTCTCAAAGTGACAAATTTAATAATGTCATATCACATTAAATCCCGTAAATATATATATATCTAAATTATAAATAAGTGATAAATTTCATAAAACTTCCATTAATAATGGTATTTATATCTTATCACATTAAATCTCATGAATAATGTTTGAGATTTCTCTTTTCACACAAACACATTCTTAAATTTTATATATTTTTAACGATTATTTTACAGTATAAATATTTAAGTTTTATTCTTGATTACAGATAAATATTTAAGTTTAAGTTTTTAAAAGTAAAAATACTTAAGTTATATTTCTGAAACATCTATATATACCTAACATTAAGTGTTAAGTCAATGACTCTGTGACAGTTTTTAATTAGTCTAAGTCATTAAATTTTTATTTTTTATGTAAAAATTAATTAAAATATACTAATAAAAAAATGACGAATAATAACTTGACACTTACTTACTTATAGAAGTTCTATAAATATAACTTAAGTATTATTATCCTAAAAAATTAAATTTAAATATTTATCTGTAACCAAAAATTAAACTTAAGTATTAACAACAATTTACACATTCTTTTTTAATTTATTCTTTTTATTGAGATTATTTTCAACTCTATACTCATATTCATATGTTAAAATCAAAATCATATTAATTAGTGTTTTCATATTAAGCAATGTATTGGTTGAAAAAATGACCAATACAATTCCACTATTACCATTTGTCTTACTATTTGATTTTATTATTATTATTTTGAGTCTATGAAAGTCAATTCCAATTGACTAAAAAACACATCTAAATCTGAATTCTTTTTTTAGTATTTTTATTTATTTATTTAAATTTTAACCTAATTAAACAAATAATTTGGTATTGACAGACAATGAGACATAATTCCTCACCTAATAATTCAATATATCCATTCTTTTTTTACAACTACTTTGACTCTTATACACACATATAAAAAAAAAATAAATTATATATAATATAAAAAAACAACTTCCATATTAAAAAAACCTTAAAAAATCATTCCTTTTTTATTTTTTTTTTCCAAAAAAAATTCTAAATTTCTTCCATTCCCACTCTCCCTTCCAAACCAGTCTCTCTCAACTACCCTATGGGAAATTACCAAAATACCCCTATGTTCAGACAACACAGCGCGTAAGACACACGCGCCGTTTACAAAGACAAAATCCACAGAGATTTTAGCTGTTATTTTATTACCCACTCCCTGAATTTTTGTCCCCCAAAAATAAAAATAGGATTTTTATATAAAAAGGCCCTGTTTTTCTGAAAAAAAAGTGTTTTTTTTTAGTTAAGAGAAATAAAAATTGAATTTTTACTATTTTATTTTAACAGTTCACAGATAAAAAGAGAGAGCAGTAGTTGTTGTAGTAGTAGGGTTTTTTAATCTTTACTCATTTTTTCACTTTTGTTTCTCTGTGAAACAAAATCTGTGAGAGAAGAAACTCTGAGAAAGATAAAGCTTTTCACCATAGCCAAACAAACCCTAATTTCCCTCATCTTCTTCAGCATCATCTCTTTTTTGACTCAAGAACTTAGCTTTTTTTTTTTTTTTGCCTTTGGTTCAATTTCACTTTTTTTTTTTGGCACATTTATTGATTTTATTATTCACACTTACTCATCATCTCAAAATTCAGCTGAAAACCCTAGTTTGAGCTATAAAAGCCCCATTTCAAAATGGCCCATTTCTGCTGAATTGCGCATCATGCTGTTGAGGTTTCTGGATTTTGAGGTATAAAAGGTGAGGAAAATGAAGAAGAAGAGTAACCGCTCAATTTTTTATTTTTTTTTTATTTTGTGATTTGGCCAAAGTTTGTGTCTTTTTGTTTGGGTTATTGATTTTTGATGCATGTGGTGAATGGAGCAGGGAAGAGAGTTGGGCAATGGAAGGTGATGAGCATAGCCTGTTTTTGGCTTGTGTGATTTCTGGGACCATTTTCTCTTTTTTGGGTTCAGCTTCGTTTTCTATATTATGGGCAGTAAATTGGAGGCCATGGAGGATTTACAGGTTAGCTTAATTCACTTCTTCCGTAGTAAAGTTTCTATTTTTTGCTTAGGAAAAAGAGTTAATTGGATTGGATTTGATTATAATTTATTTTGCTTTAGTGTTTTATTAACTCACTTTGCTTCATAAAGTCTCTTCTTTTTAAATTATGTAATTGATACATTTTGATTTTTCATAATGGTGTATACTCTCTTTCCTCCCTATGCTCTTAAAGCTTCTTCCTTTGTTGTAGTTACTACTTTTTCTTAGACCAAAGAGTTAATTAGTGGACATTGACATTATACTAGCAAGCAATTTGATGACCCTTTTATGGATTCTTTTAAACTATGATACATTTTGGTTTTTTTTGGCTCAAGTTTCTTCCTAGTCAAGTGTTAACAAAGTTCTATGCTTTCATATGTTTCAGTTGGATCTTTGCCAGAAAATGGCCAGACATATTGCAAGGACCACAGTTGAATATATTATGCGGTTTCCTGTCTCTCTCGGCATGGACAGTTGTTATTTCTCCGGTTGTTGTTCTTATCATATGGGGATGCTGGTTGATTTTAATATTGGGTCGAGATATAATCGGTCTGGCGGTGATAATGGCTGGAACTGCTCTATTGTTAGCCTTTTATTCAATTATGCTTTGGTGGAGAACACAATGGCAAAGCTCAAGTATGTATTTCATTTGTTACATTTAAGTATCTAACAATGTTGTAAGTTTATAGTACTTGTTCTTACGTCTTAACAACGCTGCCTGAAATTTCGGTTTATTATAATGATAAGTATCGCAATTGTGCAAGCATGAATGACATTGTGCTCATCTAAATTCAGAGGGGTGTAAATGAAACATAATAATTTTAGCATAGAAATGACGATAACAATTTTTTTACCTAACTTTTGAACCTCAGAACGAGTATGTATAAGAAGAATCCAACGGTTATATTTAGACCCGTTCAGAAACTTCAATAAATTTTCAAATGGCAAGTGGAAAGTATAAGAAGAATCCAACGGTTATATTTAGACAAATTTCATCGGTTATATTTTCGTTTTTAGTTTAGGTTGGATTTAAAGGCTGTGTATTCTCTTTCCTGATTGATACAAATATCCTCTAATTTCCAAAAATAAAAAGAAGGTTAGTAATAATTTGCAGTTCTATTAAAGTTTGAGAAAATTTGCTTAATAATGAGGTAGAAAATTTTATGACGGTTAATCAATGGAATGTGCTAACTATGTCTGGTCCATTCTGGTGAAAAATTATATTAAAGTTCTGTGACATCCTAGGTCATTACTAGAACTTGTATGACGAGGTTGAGCTCTCGATGGATTATATATTATTTTGTTATGTTTTTCCACTTGACTCCAGAAATTCGGTTACTCATGTTTCTCTTGATTTTACTTCTACAGGAGCTGTTGCTGTTCTTCTACTTCTAGCTGTTGCTCTTCTTTGCACATACGAACTTTGTGCTGTGTATGTTACAGCTGGATCAAAGGAATCTCAGCGGTATTCGCCTTCTGGTTTCTTCTTTGGCGTATCAGCAATCGCCTTAGCAATTAACATGCTCTTTATATGTAGAATGGTGTTTAACGGTACATGCTGTTCTATCATTGGAGCAATTGAAGCTTTACTGTTTGAATAGTCCGTAGAACTTGCTGTAATTTTTCATTTTCGGGGTTTGATTCTTCTCTTTTTGTAAGTAAGTCTCTGTCCGTTTATGCAGGAAATGGCTTAGATGTGGATGAGTATGTAAGAAAGGCATATAAATTTGCTTACTCTGATTGTATAGAAGCGGGTCCTGTGGCTTGTACACCAGAACCACCAGACCCTATTGAGCTATATACTCGACAATCTAGCAGGCAAGCCAACCCATAATATTGTGTGTTCATATCAATTGTTGTATTTTTGTTGATCTTGATTTGTAACATCTTACTTCCTTATTATGAGTCTCGATAATACATTGGTACTATCAATTCCAAGACAAGTCGATAAGTTTTGATCGAACTTATTTATTTTTGTAGAAATCTTTGTACCTTTGAGTATTCATTTTTTATTATTAGGCTAAGATTTTCTTGAAACTTTGTTTCTTATTTTCTTTCCTAAATTTGTATTGGATGCTTAGGGCTTCGCATCTTGGGCTGCTCTACCTTGGCTCACTTGTAGTACTTGTGGTATACTCTATCTTATATGGTCTGACTGCGAAGGAAGCACGTTGGCTCGGTGCTACCACATCAGCTGCTGTTATTATTCTTGGTTTGTTAGCTTGCTTTCACTTTTTTTTCCCTAGTTGTTTTTCTTTTCGTAATATGAGTGATACAACCTAGAAAAAGCGAGGATATCTTGAGAATCGTACCCAAAATTCTTATATATACGTGTGTCTGTGTTTTATTCTACAGATTGGAACATGGGAGCATGCTTGTACAGTTTCCAGCTTCTTCAAAGTCGTGTTGTAGCACTATTTGTTGCTGGCACTTCTCGGGTTTTTCTCATTTGCTTTGGAGTCCATTACTGGTTTGTAATTGCCTCCTAGTTTTTTCCGAACAAAATGCTTTCGGTTTTGGTTTACTTTTTGTAAGCTGTTTCAATTTTCACTCTTGTTAGGTACTTGGGGCATTGCATTAGCTACGCTATTGTAGCTACAGTTCTATTGGGGGCTGCTGTTTCTCGTCATTTTTCAGTTTCAAACCCATTAGCTGCAAGGAGAGATGCCTTACAGAGCACTGTTATTCGCCTTCGAGAGGGATTTCGTAGTAAGGAACAGAACAGCTCATCAAACTCATCAGAAGGTTGTGGCTCAAGCATGAAACGCAGTAGTAGTGTCGAAGCCGGTCCTCTAGGTAGTGTTACTGAAGCTAGCAATAGGACTACAACACAAGATGCTAACAATTGGAATGCTCTGTGTCGAACTGCAAGTTCGCAAGAAGGCATTAATAGTGATAAAAGCATAGATAGTGGAAGACCGAGTTTAGCATTGCGTAGCAGTTCTTGTCGTTCGGTAATTCAAGAAGCAGAAGTTGGAACATCTTTTGCCGATAAAACCCTTGATCACAATAACTCCTTGGCTGTCTGTTCCAGCAGTGGTTGTGAATCTAGCACTTCTAATTCTGCAAACCAACAGACTTTGGATTTAAATTTAGCTATGGCATTGCAAGAAAGGTTGAATGACCCTAGGATCACATCGATGTTGAAGCAAAGAGCTAGACAAGGTCATCATGAATTGGCTAACTTATTAGAGGATAAAGGTTTGGATCCTAACTTTGTTATGATGTTAAAGGAGAAGAGCTTGGATCCAACTATTCTTGCTTTACTTCAAAGAAGTAGTTTGGACGCTGATAGAGATCATCGTGACAACACTGACATCACAATCGTTGACTCCAATAGTGTTGAGAATGCATTACCGAATCAGATTTCTCTGTCAGAAGAGCTGAGGCTTCACGGGCTTGAAAAATGGCTTCAGTTATCCAGGCTTGTTCTGCACCATGTAGCAGGAACTCCAGAGCGAGCATGGGTACTGTTTAGTTTCGTGTTTGTCCTAGAAACAGTATTTGTGGGAATTTCGCGGCCAAAGATCATCGAAATAATAAGTGCCCACCAACAGGTAAGTAATGTCTATTTTTCGTTAATGGCTGGTTATGTGGTGGCAATGGCTTTAGTGGATTTTTGTTTTGTTGTGTGTAGTTTGAATTTGGGATTGCTGTGCTGCTGCTGCCTCTTGTTGTTTGTTCGATAATGGCTTTTCTACGGTCACTTCAAGCAGAAGAAATGGCTATGAACTCGAAATCCCGCAAGGTATGTTTCTCATCTAGGCTTACGATTTAAAAAATGAAAATCCAGTTTGGGCATTCAATTGCAACAAACATAAGCCAACACAAATATTGACTTTATTGTCATTTGGAGAATTCTGTACAACACCTGGGTCAATTGAGTCTTCTCATTGTTTATTCTGTGTAGAAAAATATTGACTTTTGTTATCAAATAGTTAACTGTGCTGTTTGTTTATGTTTTTCGAAAATTCTATGTTTCTGCAGTATGGCTTTCTTGCTTGGCTGGTTAGCACCGGTGTTGGATTGCTGCTTTCGTTTTTGAGGTATCTACCTATCGCTTATCATTAAATTGTACTCGATATCAAGATCACCTGTATTTGTTTTTGGGGATTAATTTCTCGAGGTCAATTAAATTGGTAAATTATGCTGACTATTATTTTATTTAACAACAAATAGAATGTTCATTTGTGATTGCTCATTTTTATTCGAAATTCAAAATTTGCTCCTTCAAGTTTCTAAATACCAAACTGCTTGGGATGACGCTTCAGATATTTTGTATATAAATTGTTGTATTTTGTTTAAATATAGTTTGGTAGATTACTTACTTGGTATTGAACAAACATCTTTGTGATTGTTTGACAGCAAATCATCAGTTCTTCTTGGATTATCTCTGACTGTTCCTCTCATGGTGGCATGCCTTTCTGTTGCTTTTCCTCTATGGGTCCGTAATGGCTACCATTTTTGGTTTCCCCGATTACGAAGTGCCAATCCTGAAGGAAATCCTCAGTCACTAGGAACAAAAGAGGTGAGCATTTCATATTCCCCACATCCAATCAACTTTAAGCATGTGTAACATATGCAAAGCCAATCAACTTTTCTTGTAATGTTATCTGTCAGGGTTTCGTTCTTTTCGTCTGTATGTTGTTGTTCACTGGATCTGTGTTAGCCCTCGGTGGAATTGTCTCTGCAAAGCCTTTAGATGATTTGTCATATAAGTTATTGAGCGGTGAGCAGAAAGGCTTTAGTTCTCCGTATGCATCATCTATTTACATTGGCTGGGGTATGGCTTCTGCAATTGCTTTGGTGGTTACCGGTGTACTGCCAATTGTTTCGTGGTTTGCAACATACAGATTTTCCTTGTCTTCTGCTGTGTGTATTGGAATATTCACAGGTAAATATATAATTTGATGTCATATCGATTCATTTCCCTTAATACATAATGTTATTAACTTCTGGTTTTGTTGTAGCTGTACTTTTGGCATTTTCGGGTGTATCTTATTTGGAGGTTGTGAACTCTAGATATGATGATGTTCCAACAAATGTTGATTTTCTTGCTGCTTTGCTTCCTTTGATCTGCATTCCAGCTCTGCTCTCTCTTTCTTGTGGATTTTACAAATGGTTAGTAAACTTGTTCTGCTTTTCGTATCTAAATCTTTCGTTGAATTGTACTGCTTTAGACATTCGATGTTACAAGAAAAAATTTATCTTTTCTTTTCCATGGGATCGTTTTAATATGCTTTCAGGAAAGATGATAATTGGAGACTCTCTCGAGTGGTATATATATTTGTTACACTCGGTCTTCTTCTTCTGCTTGGTGCAATAGCAGCTGTTACAGTTGTAATTAAACCTTGGACGGTGAGAAATAACTTAACAAGCCCTTCTTACTTTTCTCGGTTTCTCGTGTGCTTTCCTTTCTTAAAGATTTCTTTTGAATTTGCAACAGATTGGAGTTTCTCTTCTTTTAGTTCTTCTGATGATTGTACTAGCTATTAGTGCTATTCACCATTGGGCATCAAACAGTTTCTATTTGACGAGGACCCAGACATTCTTTGTTTGTTTCCTCGCTTGTCTTTTAGCTTTGGCAGCATTCATTGTTGGATGGTTCGGAGGTAAAAACTAGTTTCGTCATCTATTTATGTTTGCTGGGTTTTGTAACCATGTTGCAAAATTTGTGACTCGGTTGTTTTCGCTAAACATGGCAATGTCACTGTCATTGCAGAGAAACCATTTGTTGGAGCATCGGTTGGTTACTTTTCTTTCTTGTTTCTACTTGCCGGGAGAGCATTGTCTGTAAGTGACTTTCGGTTCATTTGTTCAGTATTTTTTGTTTGCTCTCACTTGATCGGTGTTACTTAGTATATTCTCTTTGCATTGTTTCCGTGCAGGTTCTTCTTTCACCACCTATTGTTGTTTACTCTCCCCGAGTTCTCCCTGTGTATGTTTACGATTCTCATGCTGATTGTGGAAAGAATGTCAGGTTTGTCTCGATAGCCTATGCAATTGCTGTATAACTAAAAGATCATATCACCACGGTTAACACATGCTGTGACATTATTAGTTATTGATGTTTTCTCACTTGAATACCGTAACAGTGTTGCATTTCTGATGCTCTATGGGATTGCATTGGCAACCGAAGGCTGGGGTGTTGTTGCAAGTTTGAAAATTTATCCTCCGTTTGCTGGTGCTGCAGTATCAGCAGTTACTCTTGTTGTTTCGTTTGGTTTTGCTGTGTCTCGTCCCTGCTTGACTCTCAAGGTTTGCTCACACCATTCATAATTTCCAAAGCTTAAGATATCACCAAGTAGGACGTATTGGCAATAGTTCGCCTTACTAGCAAAAATGATTAATTTATTAACTGGGCTGTCTACTATCGTTTCATTTTTGCACATCAACACATTTTTTGATTGTGGTTTGTTTAAATATGTCATTTTTTTAGATGATGGAAGATGCAGTTCACTTTCTCAGTAAGGAAACTATTATTCAAACTATTGCTAGATCTGCCACAAAGGTATGAATAATGTTGTAATTTCTTTTGAAAATATTTTGAAGAAACTGTTCGTCTTTGCTTATGTATGTGCACTTGTTTTGCATTTTGTTAAGTTGGGCATAATTTCTTGTTAGTGTACTCTGTCAAGATCCATTTCTTTCTTGTATTTTCTTTTACTCGTGTAAGATGGGATTTTGATCTAAAATTACTATATGTATTTGATGGTAAGAGAAAATTTGTTGATTTTGAATGCGTGTGTATTTTTACCTACCTTGAATTTGTCGATATAGTGATGTTTTGCTGTGTTTGGAATCTTACATGAAAACTTTATTGTTATCCATTTAGACAAGAAATGCTTTATCCGGAACATATTCAGCTCCCCAGAGGTCGGCTAGTTCAGCTGCTCTCCTAGTTGGTGACCCTACTATTACGCTTGATAGGGGAGGAAATTTCGCGCTTCCTAGAGCAGATGTCATGAAATTGAGGGATAGGTTGAGAAATGAAGAATTAGTTGCGGGGTCATTCTTTGGCAAACTGAGATCTGGGAGGGGGTTTCGATTTGAGCCCACTATTGATGTGGATCACAGAAGACAAATGTGTGCTCATGCACGAATTTTGGCTTTGGAAGAGGCAATTGATACCGAGTGGGTTTATATGTGGGATAAGTTCGGTGGTTATTTGCTTCTTTTACTTGGTTTGACTGCAAAGGCAGAGCGAGTGCAGGTAACTAACTTTCGATTATCATTACTTGTGTTCTTATTGCGATTAAAGTTGTGGGTGTTGTGTTGTTGTTAATGAGGTTGTGTACTTGTCTGTGATAGGATGAGGTTCGCTTAAGACTTTTCCTTGATAGCATTGGGTTTTCAGACCTAAGTGCCAAGAAAATTAAAAAATGGATGCCCGAGGATCGTAGGCAGTTTGAGATCATTCAAGAGAGGTTTAGTTTCTTCTATATTCTCTTTCGTTCTTTTAAGATATATGAATTAGACTATTGTGTGTTTTTAAATGCTTTTGTATGTATGAATTTGCAGTTATTTAAGAGAGAAAGAGATGGAAGAGGAACTATTAATGCAGAGACGTGAAGAGGAAGGGAAAGGTAAAGAAAGACGAAAGGCTCTCTTGGAGAAGGAAGAACGTAAATGGAAGGAGATTGAAGCTTCTCTTATTTCCTCTATTCCTAATGCCGGGAGCAGGGAAGCTGCAGCCATGGCAGCTGCTGTTCGTGCAGTTGGAGGTGATTCTGTGCTTGATGATTCATTTGCTCGAGAGAGGGTTTCTAGCATTGCTCGAAGGATACGTTCAACTCAGTTAGCTCGTCGAGCCCTTCAGGTTTGTTTATTATTATTTCTATATTGAAGTGTTTAAAGCTGACTACTGAGAGTTAATTGTAATTATTGACAGACGGGTATTGCCGATGCTGTTTGTGTTCTTGATGATGAACCGACCATAAGTGGAAGACATTACGGCCCTATTGATCCCAGCATATGTCAAACTAAAAAAGTTAGCTTTTCAATTGCTGTGATGATTCAACCCGAATCTGGACCTGTTTGCCTTCTAGGCACTGAATTTCAGAAGAAAATTTGTTGGGAAATCTTAGTGGCTGGTTCCGAGCAAGGTATCGAAGCTGGACAAGTTGGACTTCGGTTGATCACCAAAGGTGATAGACAGACTACAGTTGCTAAGGAATGGAGCATTAGTGCCACAAGTATTGCCGACGGAAGGTTCTTACATTTTACCTTCTTAAGAATATTTTTCCTATTAATTATACTATTTATACATTCTAGTTCTTGTTCACTTAGTTCTTTTAATTTACATTTCAGGTGGCATATGGTGACAATGACAGTTGATGCGGAATCAGGCGAGGCAACTTGCTACTTAGATGGTGGTTTTGATGGCTACCAAAATGCATTACCTTTACAGATTGGTGATAGTATTTGGGAACAAGGGACAGAAGTTTGGCTCGGTGTTAGACCACCTATCGATATGGATGCATTCGGGAGATCAGATAGTGAAGGAGCTGAATCTAAGATGCATATAATGGATGTGTTCTTATGGGGAAGGTGTTTAACAGAAGACGAGGTTGCTGCTCTACATGGTGCCATAGGTTCAGCCGAATACAGTATGGCTGATTATCAAGAAGATAATTGGCAGTGGGCTGATTCTCCAGCTCGGGTATATGTCTTTTACATATTCGTTACTAGAAAACACGATTATGAGGAAATTTCGATAGTAACTGAATTTCATTTTGATTTGTTTTATGTAGGTTGATGATTGGGATAGTGACCCTGCCGATGTAGGCCTATATGACAGGGATGATGTTGATTGGGATGGACAATATTCAAGTGGGAGGAAACGAAGGTCTGAACGTGAGGGCGTTATGATTGACATGGTCCATCTGGATTCATTTTCCAGGAGGTATCGAAAACCAAGAATGGAAACACAAGAAGAGATTAATCAACGCATGCTTTCGGTTGAATTGGCTGTGAAAGAAGCTCTTACTGCCAGGGGCGAAACACATTTTACTGATCAAGAGTTCCCTCCAAGTGATCAATCGTTATTTGTAGATCCAGTTAATCCCCCTCAAAAGTTACAGGTAAGTTTCCGAAAAGCTTTCCTTTTTCGATTTTTCGTGCTTTGAATCTATTTTTTTAATCTCTATTTTTCATATAGGTTGTTTCTGATTGGATGAGGCCTGCGGATATAGCAAAGGAAAGCCGAGTTGATGCTCGACCATGCTTATTTAACGGGGTTGCCAATCCTTCTGATGTTTGTCAGGTACAGATTATTTTACAACTTAACAATGAAGTTTTTCTTCGATTAACATCTTCTATAAAGGATTTGTTGTTTGTGTTCGAAACAGGGTCGATTGGGTGATTGCTGGTTTCTGAGTGCTGTTGCTGTTTTAACCGAGGTTTCACGAATATCAGAAGTAATTATTACTCCAGAATACAACGACGAAGGGATCTACACCGTTCGTTTCTGTATTCAGGGCGAGTGGGTTCCTGTTGTTATTGATGATTGGATTCCATGTGAATCGCCCGGTAAGCCAGCATTTGCAACAAGCAGAAAAGGAAACGAGCTATGGGTCTCTTTACTAGAGAAAGCGTATGCCAAATTGCATGGCTCTTACGAAGCTCTAGAAGGTGGGCTAGTTCAGGATGCTCTTGTAGATCTTACCGGAGGTGCTGGTGAAGAGATTGACATGAGGAGTCCACAGGCTCAAATTGATCTCGCGAGTGGTAGACTGTGGTCTCAATTATTGCGTTTCAAACAAGAGGGGTTTCTACTCGGCGCTGGTAGTCCAACAGGTTCTGATGTGCATATCTCGTCTAGTGGCATCGTGCAAGGGCATGCCTACTCTCTACTCCAGGTGAGTAAATCTCGGTAAAGGATACTGATATACAACCACTTGAGTAGAACTCACTCTCGAAAGCTAGCCTAAGAGATGAGGTTGTTGCCCGAGTAATAAACGTGGGATTCTAACAGATTCATTTTTGTTACAATTTTGTTTTTCAGGTAAAAGAGGTGGACGGCCACAAGCTGATTCAGATACGAAATCCATGGGCCAATGAAGTCGAATGGAACGGCCCTTGGTCTGACTCATCACCAGAATGGACTGATAGGATGAAGCATAAGCTTAAACATGTTCCACAGGTTGGTTTTTGATCCTTTATATGTTTACATTTCGATGAATTTTCGATTCGATTTCTTATCACTGACTTCATACTTCTGTTAAACAGTCAAAAGATGGCATATTCTGGATGTCTTGGCAAGATTTTCAGATTCACTTCAGATCAATATACGTTTGTCGAGTTTACCCACCAGAGATGCGATACTCGGTTCATGGTCAATGGCGAGGATACAGCGCAGGCGGTTGCCAAGACTACGAAACATGGCATCAAAATCCACAGTTTCAATTACGAGCTACTGGTGCAGATGCTTCCTTTCCAATCCATGTTTTCATTACACTGACTCAGGTGATCTTTCCAACCAACTTTTTTTCTTAAATTGTATTCTCAATCTGTTTCTAACTTCTCCCGAAATAATATGTTTAGGGCGTGAGTTTCTCGAGGACAGTGGCCGGTTTCAGAAACTATCAATCTAGTCACGACTCGATGATGTTTTACATCGGATTAAGGATACTCAATACTCGTGGTCGTCGAGCTGCTTACAACATCTACTTACACGAGTCAGTTGGTGGCACAGATTACGTTAACTCTCGAGAAATATCTTGCGAAATGGTATTAGAGCCCGATCCTAAAGGTTACA
This sequence comes from Cannabis sativa, assembly GCF_029168945.1. Taxonomy (NCBI): domain Eukaryota; kingdom Viridiplantae; phylum Streptophyta; class Magnoliopsida; order Rosales; family Cannabaceae; genus Cannabis; species Cannabis sativa. Next base: position 73,360,973 of record NC_083606.1, on the reverse strand, counting down.
CCATAGTCCCTTCTACCATACATCCCGGAGAAGAAGCACCATTTGTTCTCTCTGTTTTCACCAAAGCATCAGTAACTCTAGAACCCTTGTAGTTTGTAGTACCAATGACTTTTCAGTTTTTCTTGACTCAAAAACTTCGAATTGCTCGGGCTACTCATCGACCATAAACGCTAGGCAGCCACACGAGGGAAAACTCATACACCTTATGATCAGGTAAACGAAAATTCATACCGAACTTTCTGCCTCGTTAGAGCAATAAACTAACTAGTTATTCCCTCCTCAGGCTGCTTACACCGCGAATTTGGCAACAAAACAATGACAAGCGAGTTCGCTACTCATCAGCTGCTGAAACTCTAGTTGAACATTACCGAACGAGTACAAACGCCTTATTCGGTTATGTTTCGCTTCTCTTGCTCATGTCAACATCATCATCATCATGATCTTTGCTTTCGATTGGCATAAGGATCGGGTTCTCTTGGCGGCTTTGTAACTGTAAATATAGATTGGTTTCTTATGAATATAGGTGTAATTGTGTAAAAATGAGAACTTTGAAACAAAAAGCTATAGAGATTAAGTTTTAATTGTTAGGTAAAATGAGAAAGAGAGGGGATAGTGCAGCTGTAATGGTGTTTATTGGTTCAGCTGCGGTTTTGAGAGAGTGAGAGGGATAGTGCAGCTGTACAAATAGAAAATGTTTCAATATTTTTCTTCAAAATATGAAACTATTATTTTATTTTCTTCTATTTTGGTTGCTATGTTTATTTCTCTTTTGGGTTTAATTAATGTTTTGAAAGTTCTATTTTTGGTAAATATGTTGAATTCAATCATTGAATTGAGAAAGACTAGTATGTGATTCTAAAATAATTCTAAATAATTATTTAACAATTCTCATATTTTCACAACCTTAAGTTATAATTGTGTAAGTTTTGTAGTTATTTAGAGGTATATGTAAATTTTTTTTTAAAAATGAATAATTAATAATATTGTAAATAAAATTTAAATGTTATAATGGGATTTTTTTATTTTTATATTTCAAAATATTTTTGTTTTTGTATTTTTATGAAATTTTATTAGAATTTCTTATTAAAATTTCCTATTTTAGGTAGCGCTGCAACTAAAATTGTAACAAAAAATTGTATAGAAATCTAAAAAAGTTAAAAGAAATAGTATAAGAGTAATTTCCTTATTATATTTGTAGCAAGTAATTATTTGAATTTTATTTTTGAAATTAGATTAAAAAATTGTTTGTGCTATAAATTTTGTGTTAATATAGATTAATGATCTATTTTAGTTTTATAGTTATAGTGGGTCTAATGTAATTTTGGTTTGTTTTTGTTTTGGTTCTAGGTGGGTATTACTCATTTTTATTTAAAATTGGGGTGTCTTATTTATAAACCTAAATTTTCATAAATATATTTAACACTTTAATGTTGTCTATGTCATATTTATTATTTAAAACTTTAAATCAATATACATGATTCCATTACCATTTCAACATCCGAAGTTTATTTCTATTTCTTACATTTATTTTTCAATAATTAATAATGGAAATAAAAATTAGATTTTGGAAAATTTCTATTTCTTTAACAAAAGTTTCCTTATTAAGGTACATATATAAATACAATAATATGTTTGTATGAATATAGACACACCTCAACTGATAACCATTCATCCATGTTGATTGAAAGATACAATACAACCATAATTTTCAAGTAAGATTTAAATATTATAATAGAGAAAATTAAAGAATTAGAAGAAGAGGAAATTATGTAGAATATGGACTTTTTTCTTAAAGTTTGATAAATATGGAAAAATTATGATTTTACTTAATCTATGGCTTTTTTCTAATTTAAGTTAGTTGTGTGGAATTATATTTCCATATGTTTAAGTTTTTATGAAATAAAGCCATATTTTATTTGTTAATTTATTTTTGTAGATATTTGTATTATTTTTTAGGAAAATTTATTATTTCTTTTAGTTATTAATATTAAATTTGTAATTTAATATGCATATATATTTGTGTTTCACGTTAGTTTTTTTTTTTAAATTAAGATAAATAAATATTTGACTTATTAGTTAAATTGTTTTATTCTAGCATTAACTTTTTGATACTAATCTTACTAAAAAAAATTGAAAATTTATTCTAAATACTTATAAACGAAGGATCTTCATTTGAATTAATTATTACTAATAAAATTAAAACTAAAAGTACCAAGTTACTTTCTGAAGCAAAAAATAATATCTAATATTTAACAACCAGGTTATTTTTTCAAATTAACACGTTACTTTGTGCAACCATAGCACAACACACACTACAGATACAATGTTACTTTTTTAAAAAAATTAAAGCTAAAAATTCAACTACTAGGTTACTTTTTCAAAATAACAAGGTTATTTATTAAAAAATAAAGTCACAATTCAACACACTCAACTATATTTAATGATACATGTCTCAGTTACTTACAAATTAACATGTATTTTTTTTTTGAAAAAGAATGAATTGCCATGATCTTTGATTGCATCTAACACATAATACCTGAAGTGGGACATGTAATTACTTTATGCAAAAATAGAATCAAAATTAACAAACTATACAAAATATTAGAATATTTTATTTATGGAAATTATTTTCTAATTAAGGAAATGATTTTCTATTTAAGGAAATAAATAAATAATTGATTTTCTGTTAAATGAATATTTTATATTCATTAAATCTGGACAAAATCAATTATGTAATATTCTATATATGGTCAGATTTCTATATTCATTACCTGATTTGATTTCCTGAATTAATTGTCAAAATATTCTGACAATTAATGTGGCGTAGATACTGATGGAGTATCTCACCTATAAATATAGGGTCTCGGTCCCCGAGCTCCTCACTCATTCTGTTCATAACAGCAAATTCCATCTAAAGAGAGTTGAGAGAGCGAGGAAGCCCGATTACCCATGGTAGTCAATTTCCTTTGCAGATCAAAGCTTATGTGGGTTTGAAGCTCAAGAATCAATGGCTGGAGGTATTTCGATCCTTAAATTATAGTGCATATATGTTTGATTAATTCCGCACTTTATACTTAAACATATATATTTCAGTTTATACATATAAATGTCTAACAGTTGGTATCAGAGCGGTTTTTATCTCTGCCTTGATTTTAGTTTGAGTTTCATATATATATATATATACTCGTATATACAGTATTTATATATATATTTAATTCAGTGTTGATATATATATTTATTTTCGTTTGTATATATATTTATATATTCATATTCATTCAATCCCAATTATATATATACATATATATTTTCATACATATATACTTGTTCATTCAGTTCATATATATATATTCATATACATATATATATTTTCTTCATTTCATTACGTATATATGTTGTATATATATATATATTTATATATCTAAATGCTATATACAAATATATACATTTCATGTTTATATATATATACATACAGTATTTTTATTTTTCTGTATATATATATGTATATATTTATATATATATATTGTATATGTATTAATACATTCATATATTAATATAGATTGTTCTAAGCATGAAAATCCACTTTGAAAAAACAAAGAAATCTCAAAATTATTTTTCAGAAAATTTTGGTGATTTTTAAAGTCTTTGTTTTATGTATTTTCAATGCATAAAATCTATATGAATGTCTTAATTTTTGCATTTAGATTCATTTGGAATTGATTTCATGATTTTTGGAAGTTTAAGGAAATTTTATCATGTTGTTTATGGCAGTGTATTTTTCAAAAAAAAAAAAAGGGAAAAAATTTCGATTTTTTTTTTATATATTTTTTATTTATTTGGAAATATAAATTATTCTCCTATTGTTAATTTAGTCAATAAATTACATTCATTAATTTCCATTTTTAATTTAATACATATATTTAGAATTAATATGTTATTTAGTATAAACTGAAAATGGAAATTTGTTTTAATATGGTAATTAATTACATGATTTATTTAGGCATGTAATAATTGTACAATTTGTATAATTGTGCATTTAATTATTTATTACCAAATTTATGTAATTTATTGTTTAAATTAATAAAATTTGAAAAATCTGCCATTAAGTATAGTCTTTAATTTTGCATTTAATTCATTCCATATAATTAATTGTACTAATTTGTATAATTACCTTATTTATACAAATTAATTATTAGTATAAATATTTAAGATATTATATGGTCATAAATGCATAATTAATTATATATTATGGAATTAAGCATTTAATTTATTATCATACAATAATTGTATTAATTTGTATTTATTTGGCAAATTTATGTTTAATGCAATTAATTTAGATTTGTATGATTTAAATGCTATACATAAATTCCTTTTATAGTGCTAGATATATTTAGAAATATTCAAACATTAAGATAGGTTGAATATTTTATATAGCACATTAAGTTTCATAAAACTTCATAAAATATTCATAAAACTTCCTAAAATGAATAAAATATGAATGAAATGTAAGTAATTTTGTGGTTTGACATAAGAAAACATGAACTTGGGACAAATGCTCATATCTAGAACGGTTTTTAATGATCTTCGGACGACCACACTAGGAGCACTAATCTCAGTGATTGTCTACTATGTTAATAACGAAATTACTTTAGGTAGAGCCCAATACCTAATGTCAAAGTGAAAATATAATTTTATATAATTAGGGAGTAGCCACAGCATCCTTATTTGTATAAAATTATATATTAATTAAAATTCACCTTAATGGACATAACTTGTAATTAATTATATAGGTATAATAATTTTACCCCACAGGGATTTTATTATATTTGTATAATTAATTAGGATAATATGTTAAATTAAATTCTCTTAATTTACCCCACAGGGAGTTATGATGATTTAATTTAATAGTGTTATCACAAATTTAATAAAGATAGATAATAAACTTCATTTTCCTAAACTAATTGTTTAATTAAATCTATCATAAAGTTCATATAATTTTATTAAATTTAAAATTTAGCCCACAGGCAATTTTGGATTTAATAAAATTTTAATCTTCAGTTTATACTTTGGTGTCAAGTGAACCACATAATTTTAAATAATTAGGGAGTAGCCACAGCATCCTTAATTATATAAAATTATATACATTAAGTGGATTAAGATCACATAATGGACATGAATTATGTGAACATAATAATCTTACCCTACAGGGATTTTATTATATTTACATAATTAATATATTAAATTAAATTCTCTTAATTTATCCCACAGGGAATTATGTAGATTTAATTTAATAATTTTATAATAAAGTATAAAATTTTGAAACATTTATAAATAATTAAGTGTTTCATACATTTCATTGAGATAGAAATATTAAACTTTAAGTTTTTCATAAATTGTGTAAATCTATCATAATCTACATCTAAATCTAATCTTATTAAATTAAAAATTTAGCCCACAGGCAATTTTTGTTTAATAAGATTTCATATTTAAGCATGTTTATTCATTGGTAAAAACATGATTCATTTAAACCTCAAAACTATAAATGTAATTTTATTACATTACTATTCATAAATTTCTTCTATACGAGTAGAAATTTCCAAAATTTATTCTGATAACTTCATCTAAAATGTACAGTTTTTACTCTATAATTAAGAAAAATAAATCACACTTTATTATCACCAATAAATTTTAATTTATTGTGTATGAATTCATTCTAATAGTTAATGTGATTATTAACACATAGTGGATTATTTTAGATTGTTATTCCACATTCATAAATTTCTTGCAAGGTTTACAAATAAACCTAAGAAAGTCAGTAACTGTGAGCAAATCTTATCCACAGACAAGATAAGTTCTCACATTTAGAAGTTTAAGGAACAAGCAATATAGTAGTGGCTTTGTTTTAAAATTGGCAAAGACCTTTATGTTCCAAGATTCTATTGAAACTTGATTTAGACACATTAAAAGGTCTTTACTACAAATGATGTCACTCATAAAGATATGCAAGTTCAATCTGACAATAAGAAATGTGTTATTAATAAAGAATTCTTCTACATTATAGCACCAAAAATTATGGAACATATCTCCATAAATAGAATAAATGTTAGTAAATGGTGGGGATCTTCATTACACTAGATTTTACTAACTTTATTTAGAACTTGTGTGAATTTCATTAAGAATATGTATTCCAACAAGTCAAAATCGGTGCATACTAGAATTCTATCATATTAGAAATCATACAAGTCAATTAATTTTGAAGACATGGACTCAAATTTTGCATCTCTTTTTTAACGATTATTCACATAAATAATTTTTCTACAAAAGTATAGATTTATATGTTTCAAAGACATTTAAATCTTAAGTAGAGAAATGGTGCATTTTGCATATTAAGATAGTGAGATCAAATATAAAATGGAGAATTCTACATTAAAATTCGTGAGTATGGATAAACTCCCAGTCTATTTGCAAAGTTTCTTTAAAAGCATGGGTTCATTGCCCGATACATATGCTTGGTACACCTAAATTATAGTGTGTAACAGATTTAAGAAACTAAGCATTTTTTTTTTTTGGACATGGGGTGGAGCCTACATAGCAAACTCCAATCTTTCCTAAATCTTTGTCTATTGATACTCAACAATGGGGTGTACATATCGAATCGTGTTCTAACCAAAGTTGTTTCTCAAACATATTTTGAGTTGTGATAAGGTTGAAAACCGACTTGATGACATGTACACATTTTATAAATACCCATATATAGTTAGAGTACAATTGTCAAAGAAAAGATCTGGGCCCTAAACCATAAATGAGCATATTTCATTTGAAAAGCTATAAGGTTTAAGGGTTACATATTTTATTATCCATCTCACAACACTAGAATTGTGGAATTAAGAATTGACTTGATCAGTGGGAGTGATCAATCTAGGAACCTAGTTTCCGAGAAAGATCATTCATATTTTCTCAAACTTCCACCTCAAGTGTTAGATTAATTATGATTCACAACAACCCTCAAGATTACTGGTTATTGAGAATTCATAACTAATCATTAATAATCTACAAGTCATTGATAAAATTCTAATAAGTTAATTTCTAAAATAACATGCATATTGAACCATTTGCTCTTTTAAGAGTTTGTTGGTCCATCCTTAAGATGACTTATTAGAACAGTAAGATCAATGTATTCTAGTGATCACATTTTGTACAATAAGAGTTCAACTACAATATTAATTTGAGACACAAATTAAATTATAGAATGATAAAGAATTGAAGTTGTAGTACAATATGCCATGAATGAAGAAATGAATATCTTAAATAGCAATAAAGTTTATCTTTAGTAAAGTTGCCTAATGGGGTGGAGAACATTAATTAAGCATAAGTTTTTTCACCAATAATATTCATTAGGCAACATTGAGAAACATAAAGATATAAAAGAATATTCATTGCTAAAAAGTTCATTTTGAACTAAGAATCAATAACAAAGGAGATTTACATTCTCAATTGTTTTTATAAGAGATTCTATTATAGACCTTGGCATTTGTTGCTTGTTTTAATTCATTAATCAATTCCAAATAGTGAACTAGAGGAGAAGGTATACAGACTGTCATAAAGATTTTCCTCTAATAAGTGGTGAACATATGCAAGCTTAAAGTGTCTACCTATAGATTAAAACAAACATCTCACAAATTGGTATTATATCATCTTTTCCTTTAGGTTTGAAAAGAGAATTATGGAAATAATCATATACCAGAAGGTTAGTGGGAGTAATATTTGTTTTATACGTAGACAATATGTTACTTGCAAATGATGATAAAAGTTTTCTATATAAGTTGAAATAATTCATATCTCAAATTATTATTTTGAGATAAGGAATATAAATAATATATATAATTTTAATTAATTAGAGAGTAGCCACAGCATCTCTGATTAAATAAAATTATGTATTATTCATCTGATATAACTTTTATCTTTAAGTGTGATAAATTCAACTCGAACCAGCATCTGAAAAATGGTCTGGAATGAGAATAAATTAAGAACATTCATTTGCTTCTATTTTAGAAGCCTAATGTATGCCTAAGAGTCTGAATAAGACTTTGCATTACATTTGTTTCAGGATCGTTAAGTAGTATCAGAATAACTAAAGTTAAGACCACTTTATTTTTCATACAAAGTGATGAGGTATCTTTAAGATACTAAAAATTATATTCATACATATTTTAAGATGAATTGACCATCTGAAAATATAGTTAACCAATTAGATTCTAACATACTTCACTGGTTGTATTTATTCACGTAAATCAATATTTTATTACGTCCTTAAGATTACCAGTAAGTTATATTATAGAGAATCTTGATTGTTATTTCCACTATAGAAGTCAGATTCATTTATTGTTTTGAGGATACATCTCGTATGATGTATTATAGAGTTTCATAGTAGGCCTAGAGTTCAGAATTACAGTTTCATTAGGCCATTAAAAAAAATTTTGCGATAAATTCAGCTACAATATTTATGGCTAATAACTCTAAGAGTACTGGTCGAAGCAAGCATATCGACATTAAGTATTTAGCCATAAAAAGGCGTGATAAGTGGTCATTAATCACGCAAACTGAATTGGGTGATCGCATAGAACCTTGACTAAAGGCATGCCGCAACACAAATTCAAGGATTATAAAGTAAATATGGGATTCAGTTAACCCATATGCAGTTTTTTTATTTGTACAACCAAAAATTATTTAATTAAACTCTAATTTCGATATTTTCTCATATTTATGTGCACCTTAATTTCATCTGAGAAAATTATCGTAAGAGGACCTGAATAAACATAAGGGTTAGGGTTTATTCACTTAAGTACATTGCCACATAAAGTACATTGTTATATAGTAAATGTATTGTAATACATGGAAGATAATACTCGATTCATAATGAGGACATGTCGCTATGATTCGTATGTTTATTATATAATGAGGAACGTTGGGTTTGAATATTTTAGTTTAAATGCTGACCAAGTGGGAGAATATTAGAATATTTTATTTATGGAAATTATTTTCTAATTAAGGAAATGATTTTCTATTTAAGGAAATAAATAAATAATTGATTTTCTGTTAAATGAATATTTTATATTCATTAAATCTGGACAAAATCAATTATGTAATATTCTATATATGGTCAGATTTCTATATTCATTACCTGATTTGATTTCCTGAATTAATTGTCAAAATATTCTGACAATTAATGTGGCGTAGATACTGATGGAGTATCTCACCTATAAATATAGGGTCTCGGTCCCCGAGCTCCTCACTCATTCTGTTCATAACAGCAAATTCCATCTAAAGAGAGTTGAGAGAGCGAGGAAGCCCGATTACCCATGGTAGTCAATTTCCTTTGCAGATCAAAGCTTATGTGGGTTTGAAGCTCAAGAATCAATGGCTGGAGGTATTTCGATCCTTAAATTATAGTGCATATATGTTTGATTAATTCCGCACTTTATACTTAAACATATATATTTCAGTTTATACATATAAATGTCTAACAGTAAGCATAGGTAAAAGTATCAGGTTACAATTTGAAGCAAAAATAAAGTCTAAAATTAAACAGCTATGTTACTTTTTTTTTCAAATTAACACGTTAATTTGTGCAAAAATACAATCAGAACTCAACAAATTATACCAAAATTAAAAGTAAAAGTACCAGGTTACTTCCTAAAGCAAATATAAAATATAAAATTCAACAACTAGGTTACTTTTTAAATTAACACGTTACTAACCTAGGTATATTACTAATATAGATGTCATGATTTATTTTGTAAATGAACATGTTACTTTCTTCATAAAATTTTGTCATAACTCAATACATTAAAAAAAATTCAATTTGCAAGGTAGCAGATTATTTGCGTAAAGTAGTAAAGTCCAGATTTGAACATTTTTTATCTTCGAAAAATTATCCTTCTACTAATATTTGCAACTTATGAGTTTCAATGATTATTTTATCTTCCTTCCTTTTTCTTTTGTTTCTTGTAGTTTCTTCAATGAAGAAGTCATCAATTTCATTAGTATAATTAGCAAGTCTTTTAAAATTATGGTTACTTGATTGGTGGCTCACTTTTCGCTACTTGGTATGAGATCTCAACATTGTCCCAATTAGTGTTTATTTCATTTTTGATCAAATGAATTCCCAAGATCAAATAATGAACAATTATTTGGAATACGTACACCAATCACTTTGTAATTTGAGTAGCAGTTACTTTCATTCCACTCTTCTCCATAATGAATTAATGCTTTAACAAAATTCATTCTCCAAGAAAATTACAGGTGCCAGGTCACTTCCTGAAGCAAAACAAAAAAATAAAATTCATTTAACAAGTTACTTTATAAGAAATTTAAAATAACATGTTTCTTTCTAAAAAAAAAAATATAGTCTCAACACCACACACTTAGCCATATTCAAAAGTAAGGTACCAAGTTACTTTCAAAAGCAATATAAAATCCTAAAATTGAACTAGCAGGTGACTTTTTTCAAGACATAGTTTTTTTTTTTGTTAAAAATTGCAGTCACAGCACCACAAACTCAACTATATTCAAAATAAAGGTACCAGGTTACTTTCAGAAGCAATAGAAAACCCCACGATTGAACTATCAGGTGACTTTTTTCAAGACATGGTATTATTTTGTTATAAATTGCAGTTACAACACAACAAACTCAACTATTATCAAAAATAAGGTACCAGGTTACTTTCAGAAGTAATAGAAAACCTTACAATTGAACTAGCAGTGACCTTTTTCCAAACTTGTTATTTTTTTTCTATAAATTGCACCCACAACACAACAAACACAACCATATTCAAATTTAAAGTTCCAGGTTACATTTAGAAGCAATATAAAATTCTAAGATTGAACTAGCAAGTGACTTTTTTCAAGACATGGTATTTTTTTGCTATAAATTACAGCCACAACACAACAAACATAACCATATTTAAATTTAAAGTTCCAGGTTACATTCAGAGGCAATAAAATCCTAAGATTGAACTAGCAGGTGACTTTTTTCAAGACATGGTTTTTTTTGGCTATAAATTGTAGCCACAACACAACAAACACAACCATATTCAAATTTAAAATTCCAGGTTACATTCAGAGACAATATAAAATCCTAACATTGGACTAGCATGTGACTTTTTCAAGACATGGTATTTTTTTGCTATAAATTGCTGCCACAACACAACAAACATAACCATATTCAAATTTAAAGTTCCAGGTTACATTCAGATGCAATATAAAACTCTAAGATTGAACTAGCAGGTGACTTTTTTCAAGACATGGTATTTTTCTGCTATAAATTGCAGCCACAACACAACAAACATAACCATATTCAAATTTAAAGTTCCAAGTTACATTCAGAGGCAATATAAAACCCTAAGATTGAACTAGCAGGTGACTTTTTTCAAGACATGGTATTTTTTTGCTATAAATTGCAGCCACAACACAACAAACACAACCATATTCAAATGTAAAGTTCTAAGTTACATTCAGAGACAATATAAAACCCTAAGTTTGAACTACAAGGTGAACTTTTTCAAAATATGAGAGTTTTTTTTATTAAAAATTACAATTACAGCACAACACATTACTATGAGAACCAAAATAAAAACTTAAAATTAAATTTCCTTATCATTTTTCCTAAATAATATGTTAACTACGTCAAGAATGTAATCAAATTCAATAGTTTGTTACCTTTGTCTATTTTGACTTCAGATTTTATTGATTTTTTTCATCAGCAGTAGGAGCATGAACAATAAGATGAAGAATGATAATCACACCATAGGAGAAGGAAAGAAATCAGAGAGAAATTGGAGAATTCAAATGACCATAACAAAATTAATCACAAATCCAAATGCTGCTATGTTGAACATGAGAATTCCATTGACCTTCATACATTAAGAAACCTGAGATCAACCAGATGAGCTGCACAGAGACAAGAAAACCAAGAATTTCAGAGAGAAATCAGAGGAGAAGGGAAGAAATCGGAGGAGAATCGCAAGAGGAATGAAAGAATCGCACGATATAGGAAATCGGTGAATTTGGATATTTTGGGTGTGAATTTTATAAATGGAAATATCCTTTTATAAGTATTCTATTTTTTCCATTTTATAAGTTTTTTTTTTTCCAGATTTTAAGTTTTTTCATTAAATGTCCATATTTTTTAAAATGCTTTTAAGAAATTCCATATTTATAAAAAATTCCCTTAGAAGAACAAAGAAAAGTGTAGAGATATCATATCATATTACATATCAAAATTAGGAGAAGAAAATAAAATTACATTTTGTTTCATTTTTTAATTTTATAATTTCTCAAAACTCAAAATGATCCTAAGAAGAGAAAAGAGTGATTTAACAACATTTATAACCTCTTTTTCTATCTTCAATCTTTTTCTTTCTTTCTTTTTTTTCCCTCCACTCATGTTTTGATTCTCTTCAAAATAAAAACCAAAGCTTTAAACATATCTTCTTCAACTCCTAATAACTTCTCATTCTGAATCACTTTCCATACTCCCCATGGCCTTCAATCCTCTAGGTCTCTGCATCATCAAAATTAATCATTTTCCATCAATTTTCTCGGGAACCAAACAAGTTTGATTGAATTGAAAAAAGTAAAATAAAAATTTGATCTTTACACAAAAGTACCTTCTTTGAAGCCTTCTTTTCCCTAACTTCATACCTTTCTTGACACAAATCTGTTAGCCATGTACCTGGCATAACCAACTATAAACACACAAACACAATTCCAATGTCAAAAGTTTTGGAGTAACCAACCGAACCAATCGAACAAGATCAAAATTTGAGCCGAAAACACTTACAAGTAAACTCTTTTGAAGGAATTTAGCTCTTTTCTTAGGTCTTTGAGGAAGCTTACACCCTTTCATAGCCAAGAAATCCTCTTCTTTCTCTTTACTTGATAACGAAACGAACAATTTTGGCCAAACAATCTTAGCCTTGTTATCTCCATTTTGACCAAAATGGTGAAGATGGTGAGGATGATGTTCCAATCCCAACATCTTCCCATTCTCATCTAATCCCAACGAACCCCTCGTCGTGTAGTATCGATCTTCCTTCTCTGGCGATGTCATCGCCGATGATGATTTTCGGTTGTTCATTGGAGAATTCAAACTCCTATTACAACCAAAATATTGAATCATAAGCTAACCATTTAATACCAAACAACAAAAGAGTAAAACAAAGATTGAAACTTTCTTCTACTTTCTTTCCTGCACTTTCTTAGTAACCAATCAAGGGGTTCATTTCAATGAAATTAATTTGGGGAAAAAAAAAAACCAATTCATCTAATAACAAAAATCAGACTTTCTTCTACTTTCTTTCTAATATTTTCCTATCAACCAATAAGGGTTTATCTTTGCTAATTCAATGAAATTAGTTTGAGAATAATACTAATAAAAAAAAAAAAAGAGTAACTTATCTAATAATAATAGCCATCAGAAAAAGCAGAACTTCCATACAAATAGGAGTTGAACTTTCCATTTTCTCACACTTTCTCAGCTACCAAACACGGATTTCTCTCTCCTTCTTCAATGAAAATTTAGGGAAAAAAAAACTAAAAAAATCAGACCTGGTTTCCTTTTTCTTTTCAATCTCCTTCTAGATTCCTAAGCTTTAAAAATCAAAACAATAAAAAATACTAAAAATCAACAAAACAAAAACAAATATAACAACTTTAGATTCAATCCATTTTAGAGAATAAAATAAATTAAAAAAAAAGGTTTATAATTACTTGTTGAGACGTTGCTGTAATGGTGAAGAATCTTTAGCTGAAGATAACAAACGAGAACTAATTTTCTTACTATCCAAACAATCTGAAGGAGATTTCCCATTAAAGTTTTGATCTTTCTTCACTTTAACACATCTAAGCCTTTTTCTATTACCCCACTGCAACACAAAATCAGTCTCCGCCGCCGTCGGTGCCGCCACAACCGTCGCCGCCGACGACCCTTTCTGGCTCTTTCCTTCCTTTTCCATCTCTACTCAGAAAACAAAAGAAACCCATGTAAGATTTTCCCGGGAAAACACAAAAGAAAAGAAAAAAACAAGGTTGAAACTTTATTTTCATATTGAAATGAAAGAGAGTAACTTACCTTTTAAGATCTATTCAATTTTCTCTCAGATTATCATGCAAATGAATGAAATTAGTAATGACCCAGAAAACAAGATCAGTTTATATTAAAGAAAGTTCCTCTCTTTATTTGATTTTCTTCACAGAAACAAAATTTTTCTCTTTTAACTTTTTTCCCGGGAAACAAACACCGCAAAGGAAAGGAAAATCAGAAAATAGAGATGAGAGATGATTTACAAGTTGATTGAAAAAGTTGCATTCTATGGCGGCAGTAGCAGAGCCACCACCACCACCACAAAAAAAAAAACTCTTTCAGATGAAAAAAAAGGAAACTTTCTCTCTTCAGAAGAGTTTTCCGGGAAAATGAAGGAAACCCAGATGAGTAATTTCGTGGAAAACAAAATGAGAGAGAGAGAGAGTGGTTGTGTCTGATATTTTTTTTTTATTTTCTCTGTTATCTTCACCAGAAGACTCTGTTTTTCTGTATTTTGTGTATATATATATCTCTCTTTCTCTCTCTAAATTCACCTTTGGATTTCTCATTTTGTGGTTAGAGACAATCTCCACCGTTGGATCAAAAATGGACGGTTAGATGGGGTTTCCCTCCAACTGAATGACTTTGGTGCTCTTTGGTTGGACTATGACTAATGGCTTGGGTTTGGAAGCCTTTGGTGGTGTGTGTTGGGGTTTGGGATTTTTCCCTTTTAATTTCTTTTATAAAAAATATATAATTAATTTTTAATTGTTTGTTTGACACGTGATAGAGACTTGTGCACGTGATGCTGTCTATGTCATCATACGTCATCTTTGTATCTATTTTTTTGTCCTAGAATTGAATTTAATTGAAAATCAATCCAATTTGGATTCTATTTCTTTTTTTTTTTTTTTGATGAAAAGCGTTTATATTATAGAATAAAGTTCAGTTAGACCTCACGGTCGTTACAAAATAGAGCATCCGGAATAGAAGAGACCGGTAGAGACCCATACATCTGATGGGCGAAAGCCCATCTAGCCACATTATGAGCGGCAAAGTTACAAGTTCTACTGACATAAGAGAAAATACAACTATCAAAAGAAGGAGAAGATTTAGTACAAAATGAGATATAGTTCACTAAAGCCCAATGCGAAACCTTCCCATTGATGGCATCGATGACTACCCTCGAATCATTCTCCACAATAACAAACTTATAGCCGGAATCCAAAGCGATTGACACCGCCAAACAGCAAGCCGCAGCTTCACCGCACAGAGCATCCGAGAACTCCTCCCGAGCTGTGTGAACTCTAAGCACTCTGCCGAAATGATCTCTAGTCACTACAGCAATACACATACTTTCCAGGCCCACTTTCACATCACAATTGAGCTTAATCCAGTCCAAAGGAGGAGGGGACCAGGCAATTGGTAACACAGGAGTGGGACTAGTGAGCAAAGAATCATACATATCTGCATAGGAAGTACAAATAATATCAAAGCATTTGTTAAAATCAACAGGGCAGTTATTATGGATCTTGTCATTACGCACCCTCCATAAAGTATCCACAATAATAGAAGCATACAAGAAAATATCATCAACATTAGCTCCTTTGTATTTAAGATCCCAGATGAACTTGACCCAATCCCAGACGCGAATACCCGTGTCACAGACCGGATAGATACCCCAAGGAGAAGAACGCCATAAGTGTTGAGCCACCTCACAGGAAAGAAATAGATGTTCAACAGATTCCTCACCACTTCCACAAAGGGGGCAGTTTGTGTCTGCTATTTGGAATCTGCGAGCGATCACAGCTCTCACCGGGAGAGCGTTTGACAAAATACTCCACCACATAATCTTGTGTCGCTCCAGGATTTTGCTATTCCACAGTTTGTTCCAAAGCTTTGGGGCGACGACACAGTGTGGAGCTCTTTCTAAAGCTTGGGATAGATACGCTGATTTACTCGTGAACTGTCCACTACTTTCCAGCGTCCACACCCATCTATCAGGGCCCAAACCAGAGGGGTGGCCCCCTTTCAAGATTGCCGCAACAGTTTCATGATCAAAAAGGCACCTCAACTTTTGTATGTCCCATTGACCATTGTCAAGAATAAGCTCCGCCACTTTAATTGGGTTAAAAGGCCCATCCCTTATTCGTTTCGGACAGAAGTCCTTCAAATGTGGAATCCAAGGATCCGACCAGATGTTCGTCGATTCGCCATTAGCAACCAACTTGCAGGCTCCTTTTTTCAGAATAGAGGTGGCCTTGACAACACTTTTCCAAAACCAAGAGTCAGAGTTTTTATACCTGCAAGAGAGGAGATCTTTTCCCCGGAGGTACTTTGCCAACAAAACTTTAGAGCACAAAGATTGGCTCCCATTTAAGATACTCCACCCCCAATTGGCCAAGAAAGCCTGGTTCATTTCTTTTGTTTTCCGGAACCCCAATCCACCTAAAGATTTAGGGAGACAGAGCTTATCCCAAGCCTTTAGGTGGAGTCCATGGTTTCCTTTCTCGAACCCCCACCAGAAATCTCTAACCAAACTATCAATCCGATTAACCATCCGAGAGGAGAGCTTGGTTGTTTGCATTGCATACATAGGCAAAGACAATCCCACAGATTTTATAAGTGTTGCACAACCCGCCTTTGACAAGGTCTTTGCCTTCCAACCCTGAAGTTTTGACGTTAGATTGTCTAGGATAAAGTTGAAGTCAGCATCTTTCTGTCTGGATCTGAATAAGGGAAGACCCAGATATTTTACACACCCCTCAGGATAATCAATTCCTAAGGCTTCCTTGATATCTCTACGCATGTTCTCCGAGGTATTGTTACTGAAGAAAATTGTCGTCTTAAGCTTATTTACCTGCTGGCCAGACCAAGAGCAGAAATTATCTAGGCAGCTCCAGAAGCCATTTGCCTCAGTTAAGTTGGCTCGACCTACCAAAATCAGGTCATCCGCAAAGAAAATATGGGATAGAACAGGGCCGCCCCTACTAAGAGTAATACCTTTAATGGAGCCCCGGTCAAGGGCGTTATGGATTAGTCTTGAGAGAATTTCAGCTGCTCAGATAAAAAGATAAGGGGAGAGCGGGTCTCCTTGGCGGAGACCGCAAGTAGGGTTAACTCTACCTACTTGCCCTCCATTAAGGCATACATTAAGG
Organism: Cannabis sativa; assembly: GCF_029168945.1. Taxonomy (NCBI): domain Eukaryota; kingdom Viridiplantae; phylum Streptophyta; class Magnoliopsida; order Rosales; family Cannabaceae; genus Cannabis; species Cannabis sativa. Next base: position 73,343,735 of record NC_083606.1, on the reverse strand, counting down.
GTCGTTGTAGAAATGCACTGAGAAATCCAATGGCGGAATTTCAGAGGGATACCATAACACTCTAGAACATGGTCAATGAATTTCTAGCTCAACCTATCATACGCTTTAACCAAATCAATTTTGATGGCAAAGAAACCCTCCTTACCTCTCTTCCTATTAAATGAGTGAATTATCTCCTGAACGATGACATTGTTATCATGGATATTTCTTCCCGGAACAAAGGCAGCTTGGGTTGGGCAAATTATGGAAGGGAGAATGGGTCTAATTCTGTTCGCCAAAATCTTCGCTATGACTTTGTACACCATATTACACAGAGAAATGGGCCTGAATTGGTTGGTACGTTTAGGGTTTTGGACCTTTGGGATGAGGACAATATTGGTGGCATTGATTCCTCTATGCATATTACCGTTCTCAAAGAAGTCAAGTACCGCATCACAGAAATCAGATCCAACAGACTCCCAGTAGTGCTTGTAAAATAAAACTGACATCCCATCAGGACCCGGGGCTTTATGATTGTTCATTGCAAAAAGAGTTCTCTTAATCTCGTCAGTGCTGGGGGGCTGACAAGTTGATCCAACTCCTCAAGAGAGAGGCTCTCCTGAATCAGACTAGCGCAGTTGTACTCCTGGCTAGTAGCAGCCTCCGTAAAAATACCCTGGAAAAACTCAGTAAACTCCCTCCCAATGGCCTGGCGTCCAGAGATCCAGACGTTATCTCTATTCAAAATACTCTCAATAGCATTTCGCCGGCCTTTAATAGCGGCCGAAAGGAAAAAGAACTTTGAGCACTTATCCCCATCTTTGAGCCACGAGATCCTGGCCCTTTGCTTCCAATAGATTGCTTTCCTTTCCCTTGATTCATTGAGTTCCCGGCGAACTTCACATTCCTGCTTCCAATTTCTAGATCCCGCCGGAAGACTCTGAAGAGAGTTGAGCTTATCTTCGAGTTCCTTAATGGTCACATCAAGTTTACCAAATTGGGTTCGATTCCAGTTCAGAAGCGCCACCCGTGTAGCACCAACTTTTTTGAAAATTCTCGCCGGTGCCCAGGCATGATTGATAGAGTTCCAGGCACTATCCACTACCAGATTACTTCTAGAGTCACGAGTCCAACTTTCTTCAAACCTAAAGCACCTTTTATACTTGGTCGCCAGACCATTCGACAGAAGGCATAAGGGTCTATGGTCAGAGTTGCTAGTCTGGGACGAACATAAGATAGCCCTGGGAAATAAATTGAGCCAAGCTCCATTCACTAATCCCTTATCTAAAGCAGATTTCACATGATGCCGTCCAGATCGATGATTGTCCCAGGTCAAGATGTCCCCTTGGATCGGCATATTTATGAGGCCTCGAGCATTCATAAGATTGGATATGATTGGAATGAAAGGATCCCGGCCAGAAGAACCTTCCCTTTCTGAGGCATTAAGAACAAAATTTGTATCTCCCAAAATAAGCCAGGGCCCCCCGAATCTATCTCCCAGGTTTAAGAACTCAGACCAGAATTTTTTCTTAGCATGCAAATAGGGGGGACCATAAACACACGAAAGGAGCCAAGGATGAGTAGGGGGATCCGAATACACAATCCCCGAGATATGATTACAGGTGCACGAAATACATTCAAAAATAAACCCAACTTTCCAAGCCAAGATAATACCACCCGCACTACCCTTAGCAGGAACACAAATATTATAATAAAAATGAAGGGACTTAAGAATACGTACCAGAGGATTGGCATCCACTTTGAGCTCGGTCAAAAAGAGAAAATCAGGAGATCGAGATCGGATGAGGGACTTCAATTCCCGAACTGTAGAGGTCTGCCCTAACCCTCTACAGTTCCAAGCGATGCCTCTCATGGCTCATGTGGAGGAGATTCCACATTCTCCTCCACAGGGGTGTGAGAGTAAGCAGACCCACTCGACACAGCTTCATTGATCACAAAAGAGCCAATCAGAGGATTCTTCAAGATACCAGAGTGGCTCGGGGAGTTGGAACTATCTTCTGAAGGCTCTTCAAATGCTTGGTCAGAGTCGTTCTCTTTTTGCTTGGTATCCCATGGAAAATCACGGACGACACCCGGGTACTTGCGATGAATTTTGTGAGGCCTTGAGCAGAGAGAAGCAGATGATTCAAATTTCCTTTTCTTGAAAGGTGTTGTCCTCTCATTAACTTCAGAGGAGGCCGGGACACCTATATCCCCACCTATCTTGCGAATCTCATATAAATCCAACTTGCCAAAATGCTTCAGATCTTTCATTAAATCCTCTTGAGCTTTGAAGAATTGAGATAAAGCTTGTTCTTCATCAATGGGAGGTTGCTTCACATGTTCAACCAAAGGATTGGAAGAGTTCGGCCCACTTTGATCTCCCATAACCTTATCCATGTGCGCCGGCCCACTTGAATTGGGTAAAAGAGTCATGGTCGGGTTCCCCATAGGCCCATCATGAGAATTTAGAAATTCTCCCAGCACCGGCCCACCATTAGAAAAATGAGCACAAACAGAATTTGGCCCATCTAATTGAATAAAATGACCATGGGGCCCACCCTCCACACTATCCATTTCTTTTTCATTAAACACCCCATTCGGCCCAATAGGGAGAGGCCCAACATCCAAAGAAGACAAACCAACGACCTTTTTATTCAAATTGACTTTTATATTATGTTTAAATTTCCCACTTCCCACGCCTTCTCCCAAACTAGTTAATGCCAGACCATCTTTCTCATTTCCCAGAGTATCAGACTTACCTCCATTACCAAAAACAGGTAAGCTACTTTCACGGTTCACATCCGAAGGCTTAGGATGCCACACCAGTCGAGGAGCCTTCCCAGGTACGGCTGCTGCACGAGAGGTCATTCTCAAGGTGTTTCTCGGACGTCGATCCAAAGCAGGGATCCCCTTGGACCGGCCCTCAACCATGGCCGGAGAAGCCATTGCCGGTCTGAACGCACCACCATTTTTGCCCGCTAACACCAAAGAGGCAGAGCTTGATCCACCGTAGACCGGCCCAGAGAAAACATCATGGTAGGCCGAGGACGTTGAGAGCCACGGACCGAACATTGGAAACGGAATTCCATCACCTTTCGACACCGTCACCGGCGACGACAAAGAGCATCCTCGGCGTTGATGGCCTAGCCGACCACAGTTATAGCAGAAAATGCCAATCTTTTCATACTTCATTTGTAACCACTGTTTGACACCACTATTCAGGTCGAAAAAACATCCTGAGACCAGCGGTTTGTTAATGTCTAGATCAACCAAAATCTTGAAGAAAGTTGACCAGGAAGCTGGCTTGTCCTCCACCATTTCTAGATTTAGCACCTTCCCAACCAGCCCCCCAAGAAGAAGCCCATTGTTTTTGGAGTAAAATTCATGAGGAAGATTATGTACTTGGACCCAAACTCTAAGAGAGTTAAATAAAATCGGACCATCCACTCTCGGAGACCAATCTTGCAAAGCTAGTGTATATCCTCGGATGCACCAGGGGCCGTTAGAGATAGCCCAGTTCCTATCTTCTGTGTTATCAAACCCAAACTTGAACACATTGGATGTCTTCAAGTCATCTTCCAATACTATAACACTCACCGGTCTTTTCCAAGTTTTCGCCACAAATTCGAGCACGGTGGGGATATCCACGGACATGGGTGCAATCACTTTCCCATACAACGAAGAAGCAGCTAAAGCCCGAACCGAGGAGGGACACGGAGAAAGTTTGATAGACGTTTCATTGCAAGAAAAATTCTTACCCTTGAGAGGAGAACTGGCGACAGTTAATGACTCCATAATGATCAGCAGACAGGGGACAAAAGGTCCAAGAAACAGAGCAATAAATGAACTGCAACAGGGACAAAATGGACACTCACCAACCCAAACTTACCTAACACTTAACAGAAAATAACAAACTCTTAGAGGCAACTTATCAAGGGAAGACTTAAAGCTAACACTCAAAACCCCACAAGCACACAGTAGCCAAAGGACAAACTAACCCCAGAAAGAAAAAAGCAGAGAAACTAAACCCAGAAAGAAAGGGGACAGGGATGACACGAAGGTAGGCAAGCAATACAGGCTGACTCAGGAAGAAGAAGACTCAGGAAGAAGAGGAGGGCGGTTGACTCTAGAGAAAAAATAGAAGACCTTCTCTCCTTTGCATTTTTATTAAAACATGATTTAATATTCACGTCGTGGTTTGTTAGCCACGTCATGATTTAATATTCTATTTCTTGGTACAAAATCTATTATGCTCTAGTGATTTTGGTTATTTCTAAGCATTTTTTTGGCCCATGTTTGAAAAGAAGGCTAATTTTAAGATGGTTTTAGAAAAATGACATTTTTGTTTTAGCTTATTGAAAAATGACAAAATTTAATTACTCAAGTCTTTATTAAGAATGTTACTTACCTATTATTCGATTTAATGTAATAGAATAAAAATAGTAATAAAGTGGAATAAGAATTACATTGATAATTCGGGAATGAATATAGATTTTTTATTATTAAAGAATGAGAGAACTAGGTGGTGCACATCCTATTTTCAGCTCCTTTTACTTGATAACAATTCCAAAGACCAATAAGGAATAAGGAATGAGTCGTGGCTTACTGGCTTATACACAATCCCTTACCTGGTTGAGAGCTTTGGTCGTCCCACGCATGGAAACTATGCCTTACCCAATAGGGCAAACTGTTACGTGTTGCTTCCATAGGAATGCCACTTTTAAGGTCAAGATTATAGTGTCACCATGGGAATTCCAACCTTATGCAAAGCATCCCATCCCACACACTCAGTGATAAATGTATATTGAATTGGATTTTTTTTTTTTACAAATATTGAAATTAGATTTAATTTAGTATCTGAGTAGATTGATATGTGTTGACGGTAAGAGCTCGTCAACTAAATTTTAGTTAAAAAATCAAATATAAAGAGTTGATGATAAAAGACTTAAGAAAATTAAAAATACGCTGTCATCAATTGAGTAAAATGATATTGTATAGAATATAAGAGATTTCTTACAAGTTACGATTTTTCAACCCCCTCTTCATTTATAGAGAGTTGTAATGGCTCTAAGATACAAATAGTCCCAAAAGTTAAGGGACAAAATTCTTTTTGTACTATGAGGGTGAGCGTGTTAGATGGGTAGTAGAGGAATGTTGGTCGGATGTTAGCTCGTACATAGAGTGACACAAATAGTGTTTCCGCTGCTTGTACTTGTCATATTCGTTGTACAACCACCTTCTCTCTTCAGCCTTTGTCGAAGACGTGCTAGCTTTAACGGGTTCGCTCATTGTTGTACATCCCTTTGGTATTCTTTCCATCACCACCTATACTTATGATGAGAGAGCAACACTTATAATTTTGGGTAAGTGTTAAGAGAGGGAGCAACACTTGGCATTTTGGTTGAAAGTTTGAAGAGGAAGCAACACTTGGCATTTTGGCTAAGTATTGGGAGAGGGAGCAACACTTGGCAGTTTGGCTAAGTGTTGGGAGAGGGAGCAACACTTAGCATTTTGGCTAAGTGTTGGGAGAGGGGAGCTCCCTTGGTACATGTGGGGAGTAATAGAGGAAAGAGAAGGAGGGAGTTGGGAGCTCCCTTGATTAAACGGTAAGCAAAGGGAAGAGAAAAGGAGGGAGTGGGAGCTCCCTTGGTTGGACGAGGAGCAAAGGAGAGAGAGAGAGAGAGAGAGAGAGAGAGAGAGAGAGAGAGAGAGAGAGAGAGAGAGAGAGAGAGAGAGAGAGAGAGAGAGAGAGGAAGGGAACGAGGAGCAACACTTGGCATTTTAGCTAAGTGTTTGAAGAGGGAGCAACACTTGGCATTTTGGCTAAATGTTTGAAGAGGGAGCAACACTTGGCATTTCGGCTAAGTATTGGGAGAGGGAGCAACACTTGGCAGTTTGGCTAAATGTTGGGAGAGGGAGCAACACTTAGCATTTTGGCTAAGTGATGGGAGAGGTGAGCTCCCTTGGTACATGTGGGGAGTAATAGGGGAGAGAGAAGAAGGGAGTGGGGAGCTCCCTTGGTTGAATAGGGAGAAAGGGGAGAGAGAAGGAGGAAGTGGGGAGCTCGCTTGGTTGGATGAGGAGCAAAGGGGAGAGAAAGGAAGGGAGTGGGGAGCTCCCTTGGTTAGATGGGGAGCAAAGGGGAGAGGAAGAGAGGGAGCGGGAAGCTCCCTTGGTTGGACGAGGAACAAAGGGGAGAGAGAGGAAGGGAGTGGGGAGCTCCCTTGGTTAGACGGGGAGCAAAAGGGAGAGAGAGGGAGGGAGCGGGAAGCTCCCTAAGTTGGACGGGGAGCAAAGGGGAGAGAGGGAGAGAGTAGGGAGCTCCCTTGGTTGGACGGAGGAAAGGGGAGAGATAGGGAGGGAGTGAGGAGCTCCCTTAGTTGGATGGGGAGCAAAGGGGAGATAGAAGAAGGGAGTAGGGAGCTCCCTTGGTTGAACGGGAAGCAAAAGGGGAGAGAGAGGGAGCGGCCTCAAACTAACTCTTCCTCTCATGTGGTGTCTCACCTTGCTAGTCGGCCCCCTATTTTATTGCCCATACACTATTAGTGTACTTTAGTATTTCCCCTCTTATTAATCTAGAGATCTCCAAAAATTAAACTTACCAATTTTGGGGAGTCAACACTTGCCCCTAGTCTATAAGAATTATTTTAAGGGTTCTTGTAGAAAGAGTTTGGTGATCTTCGTCTTTATGACTTAATTTTTCTTCTCTCCCTTTTTTTTTTGTGTTACCTTTCACGGGTAAGTGTAGGCTTTACCAACTATCTTCACCTTTTTTGTGGTTGGTACTGTGACAGTCAGTAGTCCCGTGATCCGTAAGGGGAAACACCGGGTAAGTTGTGCAATCCCACACCGCCTGGGAAAGGTCAAGTGGGATGATTCTGAGACTGTGTAGGTATGGGACTACACAGTTGAAGATGGCTTAAATGGATTGATTGGTACTACCTATGTCAACAAGGTGCATCTTGTTTTTCGGTAGCCCATCTCGAAAGAACTCCACAGTTAAGCGTGCTTGGCCTGGAGCAATTTCAAGGATGGGTGACCTGCTGGAAAGTTTTCCCAGGATGCGTGTGAGTGAGGACAAAGCACGCTGAAAACACTCGTGTTGGTCTGTAGGGTCAGTCATCAGTCCATGAAGCAACCAGAGTGGCGTACTCGTGTATAAGAGCCATTAGTCCGTGGGTGTAAGGGCCCAATGGAGGCTTGAAGCGGGGGCGTTACAAAATGGTATCAGAGGCTTGACCTAGCCGGAAGTGTGGTCGACGAGGACGTCGGACCCCGTAAGGGGGGGTGATTGTGACAGTCAGTAGTCCCGTGATCCGTAAAGGGAAACACCGGGTAAGCTGTGCAATCCCACACCGCCTGGGAAAGGTCAAGTGGGATGATTCTGAGACTGTGTAGGTATGAGACTACACAGTTGAAGAAGGCTTAAATGGATTGATTGGTACTACCTATGTCAACAAGGTGCATCTTGTTTTTCGGTAGCCCATCTCGAAAGAACTCCACAGTTAAGCGTGCTTGGCCTGGAGCAATTTCAAGGATGGGTGACCTCCTGGAAAGTTTTCCCAGGATGCGTGTGAGTGAGGACAAAGCACGCTGAAAACACTCGTGTTGGTCTGTAGGGTCAGTCATCAGTCCATGAAGCAACCAGAGTGGCGTACTCATGTATAAGAGCCATTAGTCCGTGGGTGTAAGGGCCCAATGGAGGCTTGAAGCGGGGGCGTTACAGGTACTCATCACAATGAGAGAGTGTTAGCTCGTTGAGCTTTCTTAACCTCCTCTGTGAGTTATCATTATTTTGTTGAGAAAGCCCTTAGCCACTTGGCCTTTCTCGACCTCTTCACTTACGTAACCTTTTGATTGAGAGAGTACCAACTCTTAGAGCGATCTCGACCTCTTCTCAGCTACTCATTTTGTTTGAGGGAGTTTTTTGACACTTTGACTTTTATCAACATCTTTTATGGTGTAACCTCTTCGTTGAGTGAATATTAGCTTTGAGAACATTCTCATCTTCTTATTGGTTACTCATTGGATATAAGGGAGCTTGTGGCCCCTTAGGTTGCACTCGACCTTTTTCTATATTTAAAATTGTATTGGGGGAGTTTTTAGCCTCTTAGGTAGCACTCAACCCCTTACATTGTATATGTGGCACTTAAAGCACATTTTGAATGTTAGAGAGTTGATACTCCTTTTAAAGAGGCGTCCCTCTCAGAGTCGACGATTCTAAACCGTGGCCTATAATTCGTGTCATTTTTAGAGTTAATTTTTTTTTTCTTCATTGTCACTTTTTTGGAATAGAATTATGTTTGTTTTCTTTAATTTTATGTGTTTGACACTTGAAATGTATACATTGGTAAAATTTTGAAAAAAATGTGATATGTAAAATAGAGAAAATTTTGTCAAAAAATAAAGATGAACTTTAAGCCTGAATTTGACTATTTTCTGATTAGATTTTAGAGAAAGCCAAAACATAAAATTTTTAGATATTTCTCTCAACTTTCCAAAAAATCTTGAATCATCTAATTTGAAGCAATTTTTGAAGTAGTTATGGCCAAAATATTATCAGTCATCACAGCAGGAAGCTAACTGCCAAAAATTTGGGGTCTAATGCCTTAACACTCCCTGCTAGTGTCGAGGCCCGTGTGCTAGAAATATCAAAGGAAAAATTAATGCCACAACACGGGCCATGACACTAAGGGCCTAGTGTCGAGGCCCGCCCCCTGAATTTGCAAAAGTAGATATTTTTCTATCTTTTTATCTTTTTTTGGCTATAAAAAGAAGTGGATTTTCATACTTTTCATCAAGCAAATAGAGAGAAACAAAGTTACCGAGAATGCTTTCAAACAGAATGTTTCAATAATTTCTGCTTTTCTATTTTCTTCTTATGTTCTTAGTTGATATGTGTTGAATTGTTACGATGAACAAGAGTAGCTAAACAATTATTAGGGTATTGATGGAGATTGTTTGACATCTGTTTATGGTATCATTTAATTCTTTCCCAATTTTCTATGTGTTTTATTTTATTCGTACTTATTTTTTTTAGTTGTGTGACCATCAATTAATTATTTATGATTTGTATACGAAATCTGAGAAGTGAATGTCAATTATGCTATAGTGAAATAAGAACAAATTTCGATATAAGACGGGAGTCCTATGTGGTTTGGATAGCTTATAGGGATTTTGTATTTAATGTCTTTACATGTTCTAATTTATCACGAAAGTAGAAAATTTGCATGTAATTAAGATTTATATATCTAAGAAGACTATAAATTACTTGAGTAAACCTTCTAATGCATAGAAATTGGTAATAAGAATTGAATTATATTAGGCCATAATAGATTGATACAATTAAAATAAAAAACCCTAGTTCTAATCATTGTTAGTTTACACATTAATTTACTTGCTTTCTATTTTTATTGTTTTCTAGTTTTAATTTTTTCTTAATTTCGAAATATCCATATAGAAGTAAAAGTTTAATTTTAACGTACTTAACTACAATTCTTATGGGATCGACATCACTCTTGTGAGTCTATTACTTGTTAACGATACGTATACTTGCGTGTTGAAAATACAAAAACAGGCCCTTTAATGTTGTTCTGTCACGAAGAGGCTTCTTAGAACTGGGAATCATTCAGTATGGAAAGGTGTGAGGAAGACTGCCCATACCTACCTTAAATCCCCAGACGCAGAAGGCAAAATATCTCTCATGGACCCGGAAGGGTCTAACAGGGAAGCTCACTCAGATGATATCCGGACATACATTTGAAAGATCTAAAGTGGATCTCGACATTCATGAAGTGTCGCAGACGTCGACCTTTTATGCATGCCAGGTCACCAAAGTGACAATTATGCTTTTTCTGACGAAGATCAATCTTGTCTCCCACATCCGAGCATGGTAATGCGCATACAACCACCACTTTTTTGCCAAATGAGTATTACAGAGTTATGCTCGTAAAGGAATGAGCTTTGAGCGACACATGGCCTCTACTTTTAAAGGTTGAACCTTTGCGTGACACGTGTTCTAGTGGTACAAAATGGTCCCTATTATCTAGTTGTTGTATGCACATGCATAATACTACCTACGAGATCATCCAGTCAGCTCTAAACATTGCATGTAATTTACCCTAATAGTAGAATTTGAGTAGATACCTTAGGCAAATCATGGGCCTCTCCATACCCACCACTTAGCCTATATATACCCCTCTCTTGTCATGCGAAGGGGGCATTAGGATTGACATAGCTAAAACTCTGACAATATTACTGTAGGTCTTCTTCTTCCCCAAGAAAAGCTTAGAGTAAAGAGTTAGGGTTTCATGCAAAAATATTATAAACACATCAGTATTGCCTTTAGAAGCTAATAGACTGACTCGTAGACTAAGATTTGTTAATACCTGAACTACGTAAAAAATCTTCCTCTTTACTTTTGCAAGTTATTATTTTTTTAGCTCTTAAATATTTAATTATTGAAAATCTCGATAAACATACAATTTTACTTATATCCATAGTTATACACGTTATTAAAGTTAATATCTATCTACATATTATCTTAATATTTTAGTGTTTGATAGTGTAGAGTGACAATTCATGTAACTATATGTAAGTTCGACACGAACATGATTCGAAAATTTAGAAGTTCGACACGATACGAAAATTATGTAAGTTGTGTTCGTAATTTATCAATTTTTTGTATCACGACTCATGTTCGTGTCATCCGATTTCGTAAGTTTGACAAGATATAAAATTTATTCGAGTTGTGTTCATATTCGAGTTTTATAATTTTTTATATCATAAGTGAGTTTATTGTTGACAAATTTTGAGTAAATTTTAAACAACACGATATGAATACTAACACAAATTGTCATCTAGTATATTATACAAATTCTCTTATATGTACCACATTTCGAACTAATATACTAATTAGATAAACACATTTTAGTTTTTTTCTAAAATAGATAACCATTAAAACACCATTAATCGATTATTATTAATATCTGGGTGATTGTCTTAAATGGTTCCAAATTGAGGTTTCATAGTTTTTCCAAACATTTTTTCCATGACCAAATGGTCATTAATGATAATAATAAATGCACATTGGTCAAAATACAAGTTTGAATAAATATTAATAACACTATTCAACCATTAAAACCTTAAAATTATTATTATTTATTTATTTGAAGATCCAAAACTGAAAACTATTCAATTTTCTCTCAACTTTTCATTTTCCCAGGAAACAAACACCAAAAGCAAAGCAAACCCAGAACAAACAAAAACTATCATAGAAAGAAAAAGGAGCAAACTTTCTCTCTTCAGACGAATTTTCCGGGAAAATGAAGGAAACCCAGATGAAGATGAGAGAGAAAGATTGTGTCTTTGACTTTCAGCCATTGAGAAAGGGAAAACCCATTTTTTGTATTGGGCTCAGCTCGGCCCATTAACCAAATTAAATGGGCCATGAAGCCCGTTTCTATCAAAAGACTCCATTTTTAAGGAAAGGGTTTAAGACTCGTATATAAAGACAGTTGCTTTCTTCTCCAAACTAAGCTTTGACTGGCTCTCTCTCTTTCTCTCTCTCTCCTTTTCCCTCCATTGAAGAAGCTTGGTAAGATCATTTCTCTCCTTCCTTTCCATTTTTTGTTTTAAATGTTTGGAATGTAAATGAATATCTATATATCTATATATGTTTTGGTTGTTTGTTTGTGGGAAGGGCTTTAAGCCTTTAACCCTAACTTCTTCAAATTTGTTGTTCTTGATTTTCTTTCATTTTCTCGGCCACCAAACAACGTAGCATTGGAAATGACCTGTGTGTTTGATAACTTCTTTACTGTAATTTTTGTAGCTTTGTGTTAATATGGATATTGATAATGAAGTTAGCAAGATGAATATAAAATCAACTGAAGATACTGGTGTTGATACTTCAATTCCAATGGACTCCCAAGACGATTCTAGTAATCAGGTTTGGTCCTTTTATGTGTTTTTTGAGTTTGAAGCTAAACCCCATTATTGAACTTGTTCAAAATTGACTAGATTTTTTTGTGTTTGGAGAGTGTCATATGACTGATTTGGGGTTTCATTTATTGTTTGGTATGAAGGTAAAAGGTAAAGAAAAGGAAGAACTTAGTGACTCAATGGGGAAACTAAACATTGATGAGGATTCATCATCTTCTCTGGGAGGAGCTTCTTCAAGTACCTTTAAGAAAAAACCAGTCATCATTATTGTTGTTGGGATGGCAGGTAAGAATACAATTTGGTTGGTGTATTGATTTATAAATCATAGAATCAATAAGAATTTTGCCCCTTGAACTTTGTCCTCTCGAATTATTAGCAATGCGAAGTATTGTTCCTCAACTTTGAAAACAGAAGTAATTTGTAGGACTTTGGTTAAGTAGCTAGCAATTTTACCTCCTGGAATATGACCACTGCCACATTATGCCTCCGATTTCGCAATGCTAAAAGTTTGGAGGGCAAAATATGACAGTGGTCATAGTTCGGTTGGTGAATTTGCTAATTATTTATTGAAGGAAAATATTTAACCTTTAGTAATAATTCAACGAGCATGATATTTTCTCGGCCAAAGATCAAGGGGTAACATACCTATTTTTTATGAATGAAGTGAAGTGAAGTGAAGGGAATAAATAACTGAAATCTTATGAGTTTGAATTTTTGATTAGGGAGTGGAAAAACAACCTTCCTTAATCGGTTGGTCTACCACACACATGTATCTAACTATAGGGGTTATGTTATTAACCTCGACCCTGCTGTGATGACACTCCCATTTGGTGCAAACATTGATATTAGAGATACCGTTCGATACAAGGAAGTCATGAAGCAATTTAATCTTGGACCTAATGGTGGAATTCTTACTTCACTTAATTTGTTTGCTACTAAGTTTGATGAGGTAAAGCATACTTAGTTGAATTTCTGTTCTAAACCTTTTTTCGGATTCTACTTTGCTTGGGATTTTAATTCTTATGATGAACTTTTTGGCTGTATTTTAGGTGGTTTCGGTTATTGAGAGACGGGCTGATGAGCTCGATTATGTACTTGTTGATACTCCTGGTCAGATTGAGATATTTACTTGGTCTGCTTCTGGTGCAATTATCACCGAAGCTTTTGCTTCTACATTTCCTACTGTGGTCACTTATGTAGTTGACACGCCCCGTTCGTCTAGCCCAGTAACTTTTATGAGTAATATGCTTTATGCCTGTAGTATACTTTACAAGACACGGTTACCCCTTGTGCTCGCGTTTAACAAGACCGATGTGGCTCAACATCAATTCGCTTTAGAGGTGCATTTGATTGATACCTTAGTTATGTTAATAAATATGATATCATAATCTGCATAACTGATAAAATAAATTGTTTTCATGCAGTGGATGGAAGATTTCGAAGCATTTCAAGCTGCGATAAATGCAGACGACTCTTACTCCTCGACTTTAACCCAAAGCCTCTCCCTTGTACTGGACGAGTTTTATAAGAACTTACGTTCTGTTGGTGTATCTGCGGTTTCTGGTGCTGGAATGGATGACTTCTTTAAGGCAATCGAAGCAAGTTCTGAAGAGTATATGGAAACTTATAAGTACTCCCTCGAACCCTTTCACTTGTTCTAATTTGACATGGCTACCGAGATTATCAAACAATTGATTTGAATTGTTATGTTGTTGTTTTTATAGGGCTGATCTTGACAAGAGACGTGCAGAGAAGCAACGGTTGGAGGAAGAGCGAAGAAAGGAGAATATGGATAAACTGAGGAAAGATATGGAGAAATCGAACGGTGAAACTGTTGTTTTAAGCACCGGTTTGAAGAACAAAGAAGAGAACAGCATCAGTAAAGGCATGATGGATGAAGAAGGCGAAGAAGAAGATGAGGATATTGAGTTATTTTCTGAAGACGAGGATGCTATCGATGAGGATGAAGATGAAGAAGAGGTTTCTCGATACTCATTTTAGTGTTGATTATCTTCGAGCCTCGATCGAGGGGAGGGATAAAGGGGCATGATTTGTTTGGAGCAAAAACTGTGTATAAGACTTTATTTGGAACAAAAAAAAACTGTGTATAGAACAACTAACTTAAGAAGATGATGATGATGATGATAATAGTGGTCTGCTCACTCTTCTGTCAAAGCTTTAATTGGCACAGTTTTTCTATTAATTTTTCAACATTACCAAAGTGCCATTTGCATTATTACAATGTTAGTTTTTGTTATACAGATGTTCTCCAATTTTGTTCATGTGTTTTTTAAAAATAATTTAGTAAATGACATTTTTGAGTACTATGTTAAATTGATACTTACAAAAATACATGCAACTTGGCATTGATTACTATGTTCATTTTTTCTTTCAAAATAAAAAAGTTATATAAAAACATAGTTAAGTTTAACATAAAAGTCAATCGACAAATTTCAAGTGTGATTATGAGTTCGGGAGACAATGTCAATGATCCACTTACATTTTAATATTTATAATATTTTTATAAGTAATAATTTTGCAACACCTATTAAAATTTATAACTTTTTTACTCTGAGGCGGATATTTACTGTGTATTATGTTAAGTTTTCATTGTTTCAAGGTTATTTTTTAGTTGTTCCATTGTTGACTTTTAATTGTTCTGTAGCATTTAAAATACTTTTGTGTTCATTTTTGATTGCTGTATTTTAAAATCTATTATGTTTATTTTTTTTTTTCTTCAATTATTCTACTAATTTTACCCTTATCATTTCACGATAATTCCTATTCTTCTCTAACCAAATTTTTTCACAAACATACACGTCAATCTCCAAATAGCACAATCTATTATGTGAGGGTGTGAGAATAATTTGGGTACAATTTAAATTAAATTTTATTTAGAGATAAATTTAATTAATGTATAAAATAAATGTATTTTTCAACTTCTTCCAATAAAAATAGTAGAAACCTAACCCTAAAATTGAGTATATAATACAATGATTACCCACCCTAAAATTGAGTATGCAGTAGGAATGTGTACTAAAATAGTTAATGGGGATGGAGACAGAACAGTACTCTCTGCCTATTACACGCCCTATTTCTATCTCTAATTGTGAAAATAACACTCGGTATTTTCGTAAAAAAATAATTAAATCCTTAAAAATGTAAAAAACAAAAACTGTGAATTCATGAAAATGTAAACTTTGTGTTATTTTGGTATTCAATATTCGAAATAATCCCTTTGATTGTCTTCATTTATTTATGGGATAGTTACATAATATATAATTCTTTGTAAATTTTTTATGATTTTTTTTTACAATTTTAGGGTATTTTATAAAAATAACACTAAAAAAACAAGAAAATTACATAAAAATAATATCAAAATAAAATAAAAAATAACATACCATTAAAAAAAAACTAACAACAAAATAATAAAAGTATAACATAAAAATACATAAAAAAAAATCGTATTTTCTGTAAATAAAATTATATAAATCATAAAAATATTTAAAATTCCGTACAACCGTATATTTCGTATTTTTTTTTTTGTTATTTTTATATATTTTTGAAATAATCCTTTGTTTCTTGGGCCCAAAGCTCGACGAATAGATTTGTCCAGCCCATACATTTTTAAGATATTTCTTTTTAATAATATAAGTAAATATTTTCAATTTATTTATAAATTAATAAATAGAAATAGAAAAAACCTAATCACAAAGGTCGAACCTTGGAATTCATCTTCTTCTGCAAGCGATTCTCCTCTCCAGAAATTCATAATCAAGGTATTCTTCTTCTTCTGTGCCCTAAAAACCAGTATGTAATACAGAAATTCTACATTATGTTGATGTTGTTACTCGGTAGATTTCCAATTGTTCTATTTGCAAACCAATCATTGAATTTTTTTTTTTTTTGGTTTTGAATTGCAATGAGCTTAGTTGGGATTTGAGTTCGATAATTTGATTGACAAGGTTAGTTCAATTCGAATTCATTACTTTTCAAGTTAATTCTCTATGGATTATTATTGTTTTTGGTTTGTGAATGTGATAGCTTTGGATTAAGCTCATTATGGTCTTGTTTTTTTTGTAATTCTGAGAATTTTTATTTTTCGTTTTTAGCGTAGTTATGAAACCAAACAATTAAGCTTCTGAGTTTCTGGAAAAATTTAGAGACACACTGTTGGAGTGTTCTTTGTCTTTTGTGGTGGAGAGGAATTGAAACGTTGAATTTAGGGTTTTTTGTAACTATTTGTAAAGCTGGAGAGGCACAGGGGAGACCGTTATGGAGATAACGACATCGATGACCAAGAATCTCACTCTTACTATGGTGGTGTTCGTAACTCAAGAGCTCCTTCTCGCTTCTCAGACGGTCCTATGAATCATTATAATCATAACCATAATCCTCGCCGTAGCCCCAACAATTTTCGGGGTCCCACACACCGTAATTTTGATAGCCCTCCGCACCGTTCTTTTCCTGGCGCCGGTGGAGGGTTCCGCCCGGTGGGAGGGGATGGAGGATTTGGGGGTGGTGGTGGAGGGTTTTCTTCGAGTTACCAGGGTCCGCCGCCTCTTTCTGGACAGAAAAGAGGGTTTCCTTTTTCTGTCCGTGAAGGTTCTCCTGGTAATGTTTGATGTCTAGTTCAACAAGTTTGAATATTTTTGAAATATTTTCATGTAATGATCCTAAACATTATAGTTATGATTAATCCTGCTATTTATTTTCTCAGAAGGATCTGATAAAGGCAATTATGCTAAACTCTTTGTTGGGTCAGTTCCGAGGACCGCCACCGAGGAAGATGTAAGTAAAGGTTATCCAGATTTGAATGATTTTATTTTGTTTGAATAAGTTATGCTTGTTCAAAGCAAGACTAGCTTGAAATATTTTTTTTTTGTTATATATTGTTGAAGAGTTTGTTTGGTGATATCACTGATGTGGGTTTTTTCACCTTCTTACAATGTGTGCTTATTTCTGTCAGATTCGCCCTTTGTTTGAAGAACACGGAAATGTGGTAGAGGTTGCTTTGATTAAAGATAAAAAAACAGGACAACAACAAGGTATGCAGATTCTTAATTTTTTTGATGTATTGGTGACAATACTATCTTATTTCAGGTCCTCTGAGAGGCTGATGGGAGCATCTGAAAGCTCATCTTTCGTCTCAGTTTCTTTTTGCAACAAGTTTCAGGCTTGTTGATTTTGCTTGCAACCTTTTTTCATGCCCATTCTCTCAAACATGAAGAAGGCAAGACATTTAGACCTAGGAAAAACTAGTTTCTGTGTAGACATTGGATTTCTGAAGAGAATTAGATTCAGTCCTTGTAGAAGTGACTGCAGGAATTGGGGCGCCTCCCAAATTTGTTTTTTGTAATGGGAGTGTGCTTACATTTTTAAGAAGTTTAGTAGTGCAACTGTTGTACAAAACCTGACTCAACCAATTACATAGTAAATCTATTTTTGAGTAGTTGAAATGTAATTTGGCAGAATTCCTTTGGTTTATTATGTCAGTGAACCTGGGACATCTTTAATTGACTTGGATGTCACATATTGATGCTGATGCAATGTTATGGATGTGAAGTTGAATTGTCTACTAGATGTATGTTAGGTTAACTGCATCAAATGATGTTAGTTCGATCGGATCCTTCTAAAATTGCGCTTTTCGTTGGGGATACTTTATGGATGTGAAGTTGAATGGTCTACTAGATGTATGTTAGGTTAATTACATCGACTGATGTTAGTTTAATTGTATCCTTCTAAAATCGTGCTTTTCGTGGGGGATACCTTTTAGTGTTACTATTATGTGCGAATGGATGTGGTAGTTTTGCTTTTGAATGAAATGTGGATAATATCACTCTTTGTAGTTGCAATGGTCTTGGGATGGTTGTTTCTCATAGTTTATGATGCCTTATGGTTGGATAGCATCAAAGTGTTGATTTGTTGGAAATTGTTACCATGTTGCATGATATGTATGGCACAACTTCCCTCAAGTGCAAGATGTCTCAATGAACCTAAGATATGTGTTGATGCAACAAAATTGTAAAGTTTGGAGCATTTTTCTTCAAGTGCAAGATATCTCAGTGAACCTGGGACTTCTTTGAATGATTTGGATATTATATATTGATGTTGATCTAATGCTGAACTTTAAATTATCTACTAGGTGTATGATAGGTTGACTACATTGAGTGATTTTTAGTTTGCTTTTACCCTCCCAAAGCACTCTTATCATGGGTTGGATAATTTTTATATTGTCTTTATATTTTAATGATTAGTTCTTAGTGAATGAGTTTAGTTGTTTTGCTTTTAAATGAGATGCGAATATATGTACTAGATGTATGGTAGGCTGACTACATAATGATTGTTTTTGCTTTTAAAAGGGATGTGAATATATCTACTAGATGTATGGTAGGTTGACTACAGTATGTGGTTGTGTTTCTCATAGCTAGTATTGTGTTCTTTCTCCATACATGGTTGGAATTGAATTGCATCAAATGTGTTTATGTTTTGAAATTGTGACCATGTTACATGGTAGATTCAAGATCTGAGAGTCTTCATTCAAGTGCGAGAAAGATGTGTTTGTTCATACTTGAAGTTCCAGTTGATAGTTTTGTTAGTTCAGAGATGCCTTTGATTGGGTCCTGTTTACTTGTACATTTAATAGAATTGTTAACTTAGGGTCCATTGTATGGGAGTTCCTTTTGCGCTTGTGTATGAATATGTGGTTGTACCTACACCACCTTGTCGTGAAATTATGCATGGGCTCTCTTGACACATTCATACACAAGCATTGATGAAATTGCACAGATTTTAGTTGTGCTCTCTTGAGTTTGTTGTTTTGCTTATCTACAAGATTGAAGGTTACCCGCGCCCTTAATTTAGTTGCCGATCTAATCGTATTTACAAGAGATAGATGTCTAGGAATTTAGTACATATATTATGCTGTAGATACGTTTTTTAATGTCAAGTCCATTAGGGGTTCTTTTGTTGTTGGAAATGTTTAGCTCACTGATATATGGCAAGAGGTAATTGCTGGTGTCTCGAGTCCTGTTGAATGCCCCTATTGGTTATATATGTATGAATTTATTTGAATTTGGTTGAAATGGAGGAAATGTTGGTTAGGCTGTCTTGCATTTTGTCTTGATGTTTTGGTGTTTCATCCTCGAGCCTCTAATATAATTATTATAAGTACTACACTCTAGTACTTGATATTGCATAGCAGAGTAGATGTTGGAAATAGCTGTTTGGCAATCCTATATATGTTGGATTTCACTTGTTAGGGTTGCTTGTGAGATAAAAATAATGAACTTTCTGGTCCTACAAAAATAGATGTTATTAGAATGTGTAAGAAATATGTGAACTTCATCCTGTAGAATAAGAATCACGTTTCCCAAATCAATGGTGCATTTATGCGAGTCACAACACTTTCATCTTAAGGTGCCAAAAAGCCAACTATTTGTGCTTCTATTATACTCTTTTTAGCATAAACATCATTTCATAAGGTTAAGGTGTATGCTTTCTTGTTATAACTGTCCTCAAAATCATCTTACAAGTACCTATTCCCTGTAAGATGAAGCAAACTGAGGCCATTGTGTATTTTATTCCCCTTGTTTCTGTTTAATGTGGCAGCATCTTCTTGTTTACTGACTTTGTTTGAGAGCCAGACTTTTTAAGTTATTTTATTTTGCTCGCTATGGTCTAATGATGTACCTGCCCGTATCCATTATTTTGCTGTCTACTTAAAGTACACTTAAGAATAGTATTTCTCTTTGTATGCAGGTTGCTGCTTTATAAAATTTGGAACATCAGAAGAAGCTGACAGGGCTATTAGAGCCTTACATAATCAACATACTCTTCCTGGGGTAAGTGATCTTAGTAATTCTTTTAATTCATTTTCCTGTACTATATTAACTTGTTTTCCCATGTTTTATGTTTCCTAGGGAGTGGGTCCTATTCAAGTTCGATATGCTGATGGCGAACGAGAGCGCCTTGGTAGTGACTTTTTCTATTCTTTATATCCTTTGACATTTTGTTATCTATATTACATATAAAATTTAAAAACCAAGGTCTTTTACTAATGGTCGGGAAATTTTTATTTAACTCTTATACACAAATAGCTGATGTTAATCCCTTTTTTATGCTAGGCGCGGTAGAATACAAATTGTTCGTGGGATCTTTGGACAAGCAAGCGACAAAAAAGGATGTTGAGGAAGTAGGTCATTTACATTTTTTTTAGTATAGTTAAAACTTGAGATTTTTGTTTTCTTGGCAAAGATATTGTTCCTGTGACATATCTCTGTGAAATGTACACTAGGCTAAATGCACTTTTTCTTAAATAAAATATGTTATATTTTATAAATTTTATTTATGAAGTTATTTTTCCTTATGCCCAAGATTATATGGTTTGAAGTCTTGAATTATGCACAGCCAATACTGTTTCCTTTTGCAGATATTCACACAATATGGTCGAGTTGAAGATGTTTATCTCATGCGTGATGAGTTGAAGCAAAGTCGCGGTATGTGCTCTTTCTCTTGCTGAATTTAATTTTATTCTGGTTTCTTTTTTGCTGTGTTACAATCTCACAAAGGGATTTCGATTTGCCGTGTCTCCTTATTCTTTTTATGGTGATAACTAATTTAATTGTTAATCATAATTGGAAATAATCGTTTCTATAACAAGTGTGTGCATTTGACATCATATTCGGATGCTCTATTCATTGTTTGGTGTTTCCTCTATGAATAATGATTCTGAATTGACTTAAGAGTCCATTTTCATTTGTCCTTTGACAAGGTTTTAGCTGCTCAGATCCTTGTGTTTGTATTTTTTTTCACTCAATATTATGTAACATCTTTTTTAACATTGAAGGATGTGGATTTGTTAAGTACTCTCAGAGGGAGATGGCATTGGCAGCTATAAATGCTCTTAATGGTACCTATACAATGAGAGTAAGTATTCACTGGAAAAACTTTAATCATATCCTGTTTACAAATTATGATTGAAAGTAAGTGATGTGTAAAAATTGTGTTCATCCCAGGGTTGCGATCAACCATTGACTGTTCGGTTTGCTGATCCTAAAAGGCCCAGGCCTGGAGATTCAAGGTTTCTTATCTTCACTTCTTTATTTTCTTTAGCTGTTAAATTCCTTTGTCAGACACTTTAAACTCTTGGATGGATCTGGAAGCTTTTCCGTTTTTCTCATTCTAACAAGGACTTTTATCATCATCTGAACCTTATAAGAACCTTGTGCTTTTTACACCTTGGTTTTCTTAAAATATGATTGATCTGGCATAATTTTTAAATTGATACTTCTTCTGCATGTTGCCAAGTAATTTCTGTATGTCTAATTCTTTTACACTTATTAGGGTTCCTGCATTTGGAGGCCCAGGTTCAGGGCCTCGATTTCAAGGTCCGGGGCCCAGGTATTTGTCTGCCTTTAACTTTTTCAGCTGAGCTTACCGTTATTTATTCTTTTTTGTTTGCTTACATACTCACTTTTACAGACCAGTACCAAATTTTGGTGACCCTATGAGGGATCGAAATGCTTGGGACCCAATGAGTCCCACAAACATGGGTCCATCATCTAATGCTAATAATTATGGCTTTGGAGGCCAGGTGCATCCAAGGTCTGCTGACATGGCTTTGCCTGTGACGGTAAGAATCATATGGTGCTATTTGTAATTTCACTTTCTGCTAATACTCGTTTTTTTTACAGTGCGGCATGTTCATGGATTTAGGAATAAAGAAATTATACTTCATTTAATTTATTTTTTCTAAGAGAGATTTCTCAAATTGTAATTCTTTTGGATTTCATTTATTTCTCTTCTAAATTCTAAGATACAAAATAGTAAACCAGTAAAATTAACATATATACTTCTGATAAGAAACTCCAATTTACTAATTATCCATGGTGGTACAGTGGATATCTGTAACTCAAATGTTTCAGTCATTGTTTAACGATGGCTTAATAATTACTTGACAATGCTTTATTTTTTCTTGCAGAATTTTAACCAGTCTATGCCACAAGTAGCTCCAGTTAGTCAACAAATATCTCCATCACAAAAACCTCTTCAATCACCTCAGCAATTGCCTCCTTCCTTTCAACTCCATTCGCAGATACCAGCTCCTTATTCACAAGCACAAACCACCGTTGCATCACTGCAGCAGCAGCACGTTGGTCAGCCACGTGCACCTTATTCTTCTGTTCAAATGCCCATGAGTCAACCACTGCCATCCCAGCAGTTGCACGGTTCAAATGGTCTGCAATCTATTCCTCAACCTCAGATCCAGCAGAGTGCCAACCCCGGCACTGTACAGCAACAACAACAACAACTTCCTCAACCTCTTCAACAATCTTCTTCTTCGCATTTAGCTCAGATGATGTCACAACAAAAGCAAGCTCTTCAAGCAAGCTTTCAGTCTTCTCGGCAGGTAGTCTCTCAGCTGCAACAGCTGATGCAACCACCAAATCAAGGTTCGATCTTGCAGCAGACTACTCAGGATATCAAGCAGCAGCAGCAGCAGCAGGTAAATTAATGAGCCTTGTGTTTATCTAGTAATAGCTTTATACAATGACGTTTCATTTTCTTACTTTCTTCGCTTTCACGGGTTGTTAGTACTCTGATCTTTGGTTCAATTCAATACCAACTTATTTACATTCTGCCAAATGTTCTGTGTTTCTTGTGGTTCCAGTGGCCTGGGAATGTTCCGCAGGCAGCGACCAGCATGGTTCCAGCTACAATATCTGTAGATGTGCCTTCATCCACATCTGCTGCTACTCCTATTCCTCCGACGAACCCTGTAAAATGTTCCTGGACAGAGCACACCTCTCCAGATGGATACAAATACTATTACAGTAGTGTCACTGGTGAAAGCAAGGTGAGAAACTAGCATCGGTTAGTGGGCTTCTTATTACCAGGTTATGTGGCTTGACTTGTTTTTCTTTTTCTTTGTTACTAAACCTTTAGTGGGAGAAACCCGAGGAGCTGATATTGTTCGAGCAACAGCAACAGCAGCAGCAGCAAAAGCCATTAGCTGTGCAGCCTCATTCCCAGTCACTTCCTCAACTTCAAACTTCCCAACAAATTTCACAAACACCGCAGATACAGCATCAAACACAGTTCCAAATGCAGCCTCAACAGCAGCTGCCACGGCCTTCTTTATCTTCGACTGTCAGTTCTTTTTCTCTTTTGTTTTTTAAGTAGCATAAGAGATTTAATAGAATTGTCATTATTACCGATTACTGACCATTA
The DNA here is from genome assembly GCF_029168945.1 of Cannabis sativa. NCBI lineage: Eukaryota > Viridiplantae > Streptophyta > Magnoliopsida > Rosales > Cannabaceae > Cannabis > Cannabis sativa. The sequence continues at coordinate 73,320,578 of NC_083606.1, read as the reverse complement.
AACGTAATATTCCAGTATCAGGCTTCGGGAATGATGGGTCATCAAAATATGCAGGTAAAAAGAGCCCCCAAATCTTTCATTCCATTTTTCGGTTTTTTTAGTGTTTAGAATTCGATACCACAAATTAATTCTTAATGTGTGTGATTTCAGGGGCATCAGCAGCATGCTCAGGAGTGGATGTGGAAGAACAAACCGGCAGGTTCTTATCGATTCCCCACCGGTATTCTGATTGCACTTTCAGTATTCTCAACTATATATCTATTTTTTTCCCGAGTTCTCTATCTAACATTTAAATCCTCAGGTTCAGGAGCTTGAAGAGAGTTTGAGGTGGCACGAGAGCGAAAATGGCATGGCGGGCATAAAGTTTTGAGCTCTTTTAGCTCTTGAAATTCGACATGTAACGATAATGTTACTTAGTTCTTCTCATTATTGTTGAGCTTTTTACAGTGCAAAAATTAACCCCTACCCCTTAGTAGTGCCATTTGTAGTAACATTAGGTAATAGAAAATACAAGTTATATCTTTTCCAATTCACTTTGTAACATAAAAATAATTTGGTCATAAATATTAGATAGTTATTTAGTTCCAACATATTTTTATTTATTTATTTTTTATTTTTCAAGCAATTTAGCTCCAACAACATTGAACTATGAAATGTCTTTGATTTTCACCTATTTAAAAGATAATATTCAAATTTATTTAGTTTTTATTTCTTTTAATAATTTTCATACCAAAAACAAAATCAATGAAAAAGATAAAATAAAATTGGGAAATTACTTTTCAAAAATTAGAGGTGGACATTCAATCAAAAAAGAAAAAAAAATATGGATGAACATTTTTATTTTTTACATATTGATTCTACTAAAGAGTAACAACATTAATAATTATAGTGAGTTCTTAGGTTTGGATTCTAGAGTGGTAACAAGTAACAACTATATAGAATTATTGGGATAAAATTACAATACATCTCTATGAAAGAGATATAAGACTTTAATGTCTTAAAATAATATACTTTTGTTCTTATCGTATGGGTGTTTTTTATTTTCTGTATTTTAATTTTTTTTTTTTATATTACGTTGTATATTGTAATTGTAATAGACATAATGCTTGTTTTTAAAAAAAAATTACGATTTCGAAAATAAAATTTAAAATAATTTATTACGCGTATAAAATAAAATAACTACACATGAAACTAATTATTCATTATTTTTTTTAAATTGACAAAATACTTAAAATAATTATAATATATACCATCATATAACAAAAATACTTTATAATTGTTTGATATACCAAAAATAAAAAATGTCCGAACAAAAGTATATTACAATCATAGATGGCCCACATATATGGTATCCTATTGTTTATCACATAATAATTATTATTATTATTATTATTTTATTTTTTTTATGGAAGTTTATCACACATTTGAAATTAAAAAAAATCAGAGAACATGTATGAATATGAATAAAGGGATTTTATGCTTTAGAAATATGATTAATTAATATAGGCTTAATTTATATAATTACAATTAGATACACCCAACTTGAGCTGATATCAAGTGTAACATATAATACTATTTTATTATGGTGCATTGTAGTTATTAGTTAATAATAATTATAAATATTTGTCAACAATTGTCAAACCTATATGCATATAAAATTTGTTTATAAAATATACAAAATTAAACTAAAATACTAGTTAATAACAGAAGAGACTTGATCCATTCAATAAAATGTATCAGTCTTGTCCTATAAAAAAATTTAATTAATCAGTCAATAAAACAAATTAGTGAAATTATACAGCAGATTATTATAAATTAATAAAGCACCATGTGATTTTAAGAGTATATATATTATTTTGTATATTATAATAATATTTGAGGAATAAGTCATATATATTTATATAATTGGGGTCAGTATAACTGTATAAAAGTCATGAATATATGTTTTTAATTATTTTATTTTATTTTATTTCACTTTACAGCATATATATATAAATGTATATTATATTTGATATAAATGATTGCAAACATGATAATCATTTGTGTTCATGTTGCTCTCTTTTTAATATTCATATCATTAGAATTAAAAATATTAAACCATGCATTCAATAATTATCATTTTAACAAAAACAATCCCCTCTAATTAATTATTCTATTTATAACAAACATAAATATATAATTTTAAAAAAAGAATAAGTAGAAGAGAGACATAAAATCTTGCATATTTTCTAAAAAAATTAATATTAATTTTCTTTATTGATTATAGCTAAATACAACACACACATTATCAGTTAATCAACGTGATTAATATTGGAAATTCAATAGAGAAATAAATAATTTTTAAAAGAATGATATTTTTGAAATATCAGTTTTAAATACAATATAAAATCCAAGTTTTGAATTTTTTCTCTCCTTTTTTTCTTTTTTTTTTTTTTTTTAAAAAAAAAGCTTATTTAATGTGTTTTGAAATCTGTAATAAATTTGTCAAATTCAACCAATTTGACAAAATCAAATAACAAATTTAGAATAAGATCGTGGCTGTAGTTTTGATTTATATATATATAAATATATATATATATATATATAACATATTAACCACACAAAATAATTAAACTCATTTTCATTTATTTATATAGACATGTATATGTTGATTATTTATAATTAATTATTATAAATACTTTTACTAACGAGTTATCTCTTGACGACTTTATAGCGACGACGTGTTATTATTAATAGTCATTGCTTATGAAAAAAAAAACTCTTTACTGATGACATTTGTAGTGTTCATCAAGGCCGGTCTTAGATATAGGCGGGCTAGATCTGCACTTAAGGCTTACTCATTTTAGGGGCTCAAATAAAAAAAAATGTTTTTTTAAATAATTTTTATAAATACCGTTTATTTTCTTATAGTAAAGGCTCAAAAATTTTTTTTTGCCTATAATCCATTTCAACTCAGGACCGGTGCTTATTAAACCCTAATTTTCTTGTAAAGAAGGTTCTAGTAATTAGTAGGTAGACAAAAATTCTAAAACCAATCAATGTTTTACAGAAGACATCTCATTCTCAATTTGACATCCTGGATCTACACATTCACTATATAATATATATGTATATATATATAACAAATATAAGATTATATATATATATAATTATGTTTATATGTTGGTTAGTTGAACAATTTTATACGTTTTTGCTTTCTCTTGTACATAACTTTTGGAAGTATAAAAATGGCTACATAATTGATAATTTAATATTATTAATAATGGCTATAACATAGATTGCTTCTTGCCAAGGAAGAAGAATTTTAAGAAAACTTACCAATTGATTATCATATTTATATTTAAAATAAATAAATTATTTACTTTTTTTCCAATTAAATACGTGTCATCACAAAAATTTATAAAAACTAATAAGGTCTAACCCTGAATTCAAATAGACTATAGGTAAAAAAATTTTTTTAGCTTATATAGTATTTTTAAAAATTATTAAAAATATATATTTTTTATTTGGCCAACTAAAATGAGTGGGCCTAGCCCGCCGGGCCGGCGTTGAAACTAATTAAAGTTAAGAGAAATTACCTCATATATCATATTTTATAGGGTAAATACCATTTTGGACCCTGTGTTTTGCAAAAGTTGCAGATTGAACCCTGCATTTTGTTAAATGACAAAATGGACCCTGTATTTTCTAAAATAGTAAAAATAGGACCATGAGCTTAATTTTTGACAATTTTTTTTTAATACAACCAACTTGAATACAATGCTTAATACGAACAGATACAAAAAATGTAAACAGTTTTGTCATAGCACTTTTTGATCGGATTATAATTAAACTTTATTTTGACAAAAAATCAATTCAGAGTCCTATTTGTACTATTTTAGAAAATACAGGGTCCATTTTGTCATTTAACAAAACACAGGGTCCAATTGGTAACTTTTGTAAAACAGAGGGTCCAAAATGGTATTTACCCTATTTTATATAGATTTAGGTTGCGATTTAAGTTATGTGAATTTCTGTAAAAATATATATATATAAAAAAAAAACTTGGAATGTAAAAATAAAAAATGAAACCCTAAAGTTAATCACTACAAAACAACAAATTAGTTATTCTTTTCATTTTTAGAGGGAAGAAACAAACTAGTTTTAATTTCTTTATTGGGATTTTTTTATTATTATTATGATCAGAGAAACTTATTTTTTGATATCTTGGTACTTATACAAGTTTTTAAGTTTTTTAGTCACTCTCGATAGTAAATTCTAAAATAATACAAGTTTACTTATTTTTGTTTTAATTAAATTCTAAAATAATGCAAATTTATTAATTTTTTTTATGATCATTCTAGATAGTAAAAAATGAAAACATTCTCTTTATAATAGTAAATTTTAAAATAATATTTTCTTTATAATTATAAAATGACACAAGTTACCTAATTTCTGTTTAATCACTTTCGATAATAAAGAATGAGAACATTCTCTTATATTAACATATAATAAGATATGAATGCACAATGCATGGAGATGGAGTCTAGGAATGCCCCTTTGAAGTTTGAACAATCAAATTTAACTTTTTAAATGAATAATTAATTAAAGATATTTATGCATGTTATGATGATATGATGTTAGGTTAAGTACTAACTTAGTTTGAAAGCAAAGGGTTTTTAAAAGTAAAGTACACCATTGGTTTAATTTAAGGCCAATATGCATTCCCATTCTTTTGTGATCATCATGACTCATGACTTATTAACTACTTTTCATTCTTCTACTTATAAAAAAACTCAAAATTGTGTTTCCTCAGCATTGTTATTAAGCACTAATGGTGCTTAATTAGCACGTACCATTTATGTTTCACAAATAATAAGCATTTTTTAAATAATTAGCATTTTGATTGCATAATAATTATTAAATTAAAATAAGTAAAAATCTTAAATATTTAATTATACTAATAGTAACTATAATAAAAATTACACTAGTTAGACATCTCGTGATACTACTAATACACTACTGGCATTACAAAAAATTTGACTTTGCACTCGTAAAAGTCTACTTGTTGTGCTAGCGGCGAAACTTTTTACCGACACATTTTATCACCAACAAAGATTATCGATAATATTTAGTCGCTAAAACTACTTTTGCTGTGCAACCACTATGTCACTGATAAATGAAAGTAGCTTCCTGTAACGTCCTCGCTTCAAGCCTCCGTTGGGTCTTTACACTCACGGAATGAATAGCTCTTATACACGAGTAAGTCACCCTGGCTGCTTCATGGACTGATGACTGACCCTACAGACCAGCACAAGTGTTTCCAGCGTGCTTTGTCCTCACTCACACGCTTCCTGGGAAAACTTTCCAGCAGGTCACCCATCCTAAAATTGCTCCAGGTCAAGCACTTAACTGTGGAGTTCTTTCGTGATGGGCTACCAAACAACAAGATGCACCTTGTTGATATAGGTAGTACCAATCAATCCATTTAAGCTCTCTTCAACTGTGCAGTCCCATACCTACACAGTCTCAGAATCATCCCACTTGACCTTCCCCAGGCGATGTGGGATTGCACAGCTTACCCGGTATTTTCCTTTACGGATCACGGGACTACTGACTGTCACACTTCCACCAGTGTAATATTGGTTTTGGTGTCATATCACCGTGGTACTTTTTAACATTTCACTTATTATAATTATTGAATTAATAATCTTACAATTGAAAGTAATTAATTTGATGACTTATGCAAGTTGTCCGGTTCTTGTTCAATTTCTAGGGTAATTGAACTCATTGAGTTACTTCATCAAAATTAATTGCATTAATCATGCTTATAATACTTAGTGATGGAAGCAAGAAGAAAGTTTCATCCATCTTTTTCTTTTTATTAACTTTCAAAAGTAATTCTTTACATAAAGTTGATGATGATGATCATCATCATAGTGGGCAACTATTTATTTATTTTTACAATAATAATAATAATAATAATAAAAAGCTAACATAATTAACTTTAGGTAATCTTCATGCACACCTTAAAAAACAAAAGAACTCCTTAAGCAACAATTAGATAAAAATAAATTTATGAGTATATTTCTAAAATGTATTGTAAACATTGTTCAATAATTATCAAACACATTTTATGCAAAAACAAAACATATACATATTCATGTGATATCATTTGTCATGTACATATTACAATAAACATATATATAGAAATTTAGAATGTCTTTATATAATTATATAAATATACTATTATAAGCTATACTACAAAATGCATTGTGAGAAAAATAAACCTTTTTTTTTAAAACATTAATTAGAATAGTCCTTATATAACTTTCTTTGTTTGAATCCAAAATTGAGATTTCCATGAAAGACTTTATTTTTTAAAAATTATTATTATTATTTATATTTCCATTCAAAACCGTGTGGGAAATTATATGGAAAAATAAAGGTGATTTGGACAAGGCACCAAATATTCAAATTAGGTGATCTTATATATTACTTTACAACCACACATCAAACGGTTACAATTTCATTTTCATTTAGATTTCAAGCTTAAGTTTTCTTCTCAATTTCAAAAAATTAAAACAAAAAAGCTCTAAGTTTTCTACCTCTAAATTTGTTTGACTTATATAAATACTATTTAATTTCAAACTAATTAATTTTGTCTATTTAAATATTGTCCCATATCAAAATTGTGGTAGAGAAAAAAGCAATGATTCATTCAATTATTTCAAACTATTAAATTTATAACTATATATATATCAGGGTCACGGTTAGGTAAATAGGGCCAAAATAACGTAAAATTATGTATGAGACCTCTTAATATACATTGTAATTATATAATATATAAATACTTAGACAGACTTATGTCACTATACCAATATAATATTTTGATTTGTGAAAGGATAACGATATATATATTTATTATTATTTTTTTTTAATTTTGGGGCCCTATAAGATGTGAGTTCTATGCACGAATCTACTCTGCCTATCTTAAAATTGACTCTAATATTTATATATATTGGTCATAAATTCCCTTTTATTCATGTGAATATTATTATTTGTTCACTTAATTTAAAAATAAAGAAGGGAGTTGGACCATACAAGACTTTATTATATAATAGTGTTTTAAATACATTGTAGAACTCTCATAAATACAATGTTATAAAAAATTAAGCAAAATAGTAATGAATGAAAACAATCATTACCAAAATTTTCAAACCCATTTTAGCAAAACACCTAATCAACATGAACACAAAATCTCAAAATGTAATTAATTAAAAGGAAAATCAAAACTTTACCCATTCTTTTAAAAGAAAATAATGTAATTTAGAGATATGTGTGGGAGTTCTTACTAAGATTTTATAAGTCTATAGGGTATCCCCTTCTTTTTTTATCAATACGAAATAAATGTAAAATGATATTATTATTTAAAAAATATAAAAATTCTTTTAAATTCATAATAATATATGTAGTACACATAAACAGTTTATAGTGCCAGTGAATTGAATAATACTTTAAATTTACTATTAATTCAATAATTTAAAAAATTTACTTTCAAAATTTAAATTTAAAAAATTACATAAAAATAAAAGGACAATTAAAAGGATTTTTAGTGGCCAAAAACTCTAAAATAAATAAAAGAAAAAAAAGTAAGAACTAAACAAATAAATGACAAAAAACAGTAGTTAAGAAAGAAAGACAGCAAAAGGTGGGGACCCACAAAGCCAAACAAGACAGCTGTTTGGCAACAAATGTCCTATGTCCACTCTCTCCTCACAAAAATCTCATCTCAAAATTACATGTTATATACAACACATATATACACCTATATATATATATAGCTACATACAACCCCATTCTCCAAAATATCACATCTTTACATATAAACAAATTCCAATTCTCTCTTCTTTTCTCTCAATTCACCATTTTCAATTTCAAAGTTCCAAACTTTATTTCTTTTTCCCAATCAACAAGAGAGAAAATGGAGTCAAAGTCAACAATGGTATTTTTGATGGTTGTGATGATGATGGTGTTCTCAGCCATTCCTATGGCCTCTGCAGCAGATTCACCAGCCCCAAGCCCAACTTCAGATGCGGCCCAATTCATTCCGGCCTTTTTTGCATCTCTTCTAGCTTTGGCTTTTGGCTTGGTCTTTTAATTAATTAATTATCTAATTAATTAATTAATTAATTATTATTATTATCAACATTTTTTGCTTAGATATGTATACATTATTACTATATTTATCTATGCATAATATTGTTCAATCTTTTTCTTTCTCTTTGACACATTTCTTCTTTTCTCTTTTTAAAGCCATTTTTGTATGGAGTTTTTAAGTGGAAAAGGAGAATTGTGTTTGTGAAGAGAGAGAGTTTTTTTTTTTTTTTAGATTTTATTATGAATTATTATTGTTGATATGTGATTGTGGGATTTTGAATTTATGTATATTATTATGTTTTTTATTTATTAATGAATTAATTTTTGTGTAATTTTTTATGTTTTGGTTGATATTTATTAATAAAAACTTCTATTTATTAATTCTTGTGTTCGTATATCCAACTCTAATTTTGTTTTTCATTAATGATTATTATTCTCTAAAATCAAGTTTATGCCATTAATGAACATTTTTATTGAGTTTGTCCCGAATCCAATGCCAAAACTTCTAGATAGGTATGTTACATTTGAATTGAATTCTTTCTAGTTAAAAAAGCTTGTTTTTAGTTGCTCGCGAATAATTAGAAGATTCTCTAGAAAAAATACAGAATTTTACATTTGTACGGTTTTTTATATTTTTAGCAATTTTTTAGTTTAACTATTTTTTTATTTTAAAAACCGAAATTGATCATCATGTCAAAAAATTGTAACCGAAACTGACAATCAAATTGAGTAATAACGTGGAACTGAAAATTTGATTATAGTATGGTTGGTTTGATAATTAGTTTCGGTTTCTATGAACACTCTTATATTTTGTTAAGAAAAGAAAAAGAAGAATCTATATATCAACCAAGCAAAGGTTTTAAACAAAAAAAATATTACTTTAAATCTTTTTTTTTTCAATCAAATTAAAAAGAACAAATATATAATTTTACCTATACAGATGTAACTGAAGTAAAAAGAAGAAAATGTAAAAATATATAATGATGTGTTCTCTCATAGAAATTTTGTGACAAAAAGAACACAAACCCAAAAACAAAACAAAAAAAAAAATTGTACAAAAGAAGAATTAATAAGTGAAAAATAATCTATATATAAATCATGGTTAAAATAAGTTAATCTAGGTGAAATTAAAGAAAGATGAGAAAGTAACTAATTATATAGAGAGAGATAGATAGATATACCTTTCTCTGTTTGTTATAAGCTATAGTTATATAGTCCTAGTAACTTATATAATGACTTTATTTGATTAAATTTTTACTTTTACTTATAGCTAAAAAGTATAAAATAAGTATAAATTTTATTTTAGTTTGATAACTATCATAATTACACTTTATTACAAGATTAAGGGGAAAAAAGAGAAAGAGAACACAAAGAAATAATACTAATTTATTCTTCATAAATTATCAAATAATAATAATAATAATAATAATAATAATAATAATAATAATAATAATAATAATAATAAAGTTGAGAAGAGAATAAAATCCTACAGCAAACAAATCACAGCTCATAGAATCAATCAATACCACCCTCTAACATTTTTCCAATTAACTAATTAATATAAGCTGTAAACACTTCATCACTCTAGAGCTCTCATATATAATATTTATTTTTAGTGTAGGTAAAAGAAAAAAAATTATAATAATAAATATCCAATATGTGGTTGGCCCATTTCTATCTATAAAATAAGTACAAATATATTTTAGTTATGTTGAAATATATACGTGGGTACACTTTTAATAAGTATTACTAATGAATGGGTAGTATTAAAAAAAGTTGAGTTTTTATATTTAATTTTGTCTATCTAATGAAAAAAAAAATCTCCTACTTTTACATTATTTGGGTTTAGGGTTGTTCTATTAGCTGAAAAAAAAAATAAGAAAAAACAAATCTAGCAAAAAATGAAATTAAAAAAAGTCGAGTTTGACTTAAGTATTTTGTATATAAATATATTTTTGATATGGTGTAAAAAAAATATTTTTTGACATTTTTTTTAATTAAGTAGTTAAATTAAATATAAAAATTCAAATTTCTCTTTTATTATTTGTTATTAGATCAAAATTTAATGGTTTAATATTTTTATAATTAATATTTATAGTTAAATTTATTTAATAATCATCAATAAATAATACTAATTGAGAAGTATTTTATATATATTTCATCGAATTTAGATTTAAAATTAATTTAATTTATTTTACAAAACAAATACTATTTAATCATTATTACACATAAAATTAATACACACTCATAGACAAGTAATTTCAACAAATTATCTTATTTAAGAAGAGCCTTATTTATTTAAAGGCTAATTTTATTTTTTGTCATTCTGAATTTTGATATATACAAAATCATACCCTTGAATTTTTGAAGTTGTTATAAATTTCTTAGAACTATTGACACTTTTGGATTTAAAGACTTATTTCTAATTTCAGTAAAGAAAGTTTAACATGAATAAAAGTTCAGAAAACATAATTTAGTACATGTCAAAGTTTAAATTTGTGTGTGATTTGTCTATGCGCACATATTATTACATTTTGAAACACAAAAACCAATAACTTATTAGGACAAAAACAAACCAAATTAATATTTCTCAATCCTAATAAATAATAATATATCATTTATTATATTTGAGAATAGTGATTAAAAAACACCTAAAATAATTAACTAAGTTAGGCCCCATATTCTATGCCAACCAATCCTTTAGGGCAAGGCTGTCCCTTGAAACTCTCTTTCTCTCTCATTTTTATATTCCTTTCAAATTTTCCAAAATGCTTATAAATAGAACCACACAATCTCATTCTCAAAACATCATCACAAACACAACTACCAAATTTTTTTCTCTCTCAATTCACACATTTTCTCTTTAGAGTTTTTTCTTCATCAAGAGAGAAAATGGAGTCAAAGTCAACAATGGTATTTTTGATGGTTGTGATGATGATGGTGTTCACAGCCATTCCTATGGCCTCAGCAGCAGATTCACCAGCCCCAAGCCCAACTTCAGATGCGGCCCAATTCATTCCAGCCTTCTTTGCATCTTTTCTAGCTTTGGCTTTGGGCTTCGTCTTCTAAGCCCATTATGAAATTATTAATTAATTATCACCATTTTTCAATTATATTATTTTCTTGCAATTAGATAATTTTTTATCTTTTGTGATAAATATTTCTTGATATGGTGGAATTTATTTGTACTTAATTTCTTTTGTTGTTTGTGTATTGTAATATATCAGATTATTCTTTTGTATAATAATAAGAAACTTTTCTATTTGACAATTATTTAAATGCACTTTATATTATGCTTATTTTCACTTTTAAAAATAAAAATATGAAAAAAGAGTTTATTTTTTTGTTGTTGCAAATTTCATTCATTTTTTTAGGCATTATTTCAATTTATAAAAAAGAAATTTACATTAGGACCTTTGATATTAAACAAATTTAAAAATCAAATAAATAATAAAAATAAAGAAAGAAGAAAATAAAGGCAAATTAGTTGTAGTTGTGGGCATGAAATATTTTGTGATGAGCTGTTATATTTCTTGGCAGAGATGATCATGTGATTTTCTAATCATAAATAATGACATGACTTGTTTTTGGCCATATATACACACATACATACCCATGTGAATATATATATATAAATATATATATATAATAGAAAAAAAATATATATTATTTATATATTATTGTGGACTGAGATATGTTGGAATTTTATAGTAAGGTGATGTTTGGTTTAACTTAAAAAATTTATGAAAATTGGTATTAATTTATATAATTAATAGGTTCATGAATTAATACTTATTATACATCACTTTTCATTTTATATTTTCATCAATGGGTGGAAAATGGAAATATTCTATATGAGTTATTTGTTGTGATATTTGGAGCGATAGAAGTATTTTATCTTACGATTTTGTTATAATCGTACTTTTTTTTTATCAACTCAAAAACACGTGATGATATATTATCAGACTATATATTAAATAAGCTAAGAAAATATGTCACTACATGTTTTTGAGCTGACACTACTTAACAGGCTTAATTAACACTTAACAACTAAAAAATAGTACAATTGCAATCAAATCGTAAGATAAAGTATTTTTATTGTCATTTTTTTTATTAGAATTATATATGTAATAATTATAAATATTGAGAGGTTTCGCTACAAATATTTCTATTTTTTTTTATTATTTTAAACCAAGCAAAGCCTTAATAAAATATTTTAAGAGAGATTTTAAATATGAAAAGTATGGCAGAAGTTTCAAACGTATGTAATAAGTCTTTATGTCGGTTTGATGTGTTCTTTTTAATATATTTTATTTATTTGTTTCTGTTTAAACCTGTATAATTAAAACTCATTTAAATAAATAAATAAATAATCCTTGCATGGACCACTCTAAATATAAAATATTGAAATTAAATTGTTATTAATTAAATGGGAATAATTCCAGGCTCATACGTTAACTTTATTAGCTGCATATTTAATTAATTAAATTTGTACTTTACAAAAAAAATTAATTAGTTAATTTAGTAAAAAAAAAAAAATAAGACTTTGATATGTATCAAATATGCCTTAAAAATTTTTAAGACCGTTAAAAATTCTTCATAAACTATTGAGATTAATAGATTTAAAGATTTTTGTTTAATTTTAATAAAAAAAATCTAATATGGATGAAACTTCAGAGAGTATAATTTAGTATATGTTAAAGTTTAAGGACATGATTTGGTAGATATTAAAATTTGGAGAACATGATTTAGTATATGGACAATCACTGAATTAGTGAAATTGAATAAAATTAGATAAAAAATTCTTAAATATAAACTTTTAATGGTCAATAAAAATTAAATATATAAAGCATAATTTAATAAATATCAAAATTTAGGTACAAAAATTATAATGAGCTAAAAAAATATCCAAAATATATAGAGGCAAGGCATAGCCACCCACTCCACCCACGTTGTGAAAATTCACATCTCATACAAAATTGTGAAAGTTGTCTATTTATAACATTTTAATGATAAATTATTAAAATAAAAGTTGTCTATTTGGAAATTTAATTCATAATAAATGTTTTTATTTTTATTGTGAAGAGTTGTGAATGTGACTATACAAGGTACTCCCTTAATTAGCCAAAATGAATATGTTTAGGCTATAATTTGGAAAGTTATTCTCTAATTAGAATTGAGTATAATTATGAATATCTAATTATAAGTTTGAGGAACATTTAAGTAATTACCCAATAATAATAATGATATAATTAATTAAAGGTAATTGATGTTTTTTAATTGTGCTCTCTAATTCTCCTAACTTCCTTAAAGATGTAATTACAAAAATTATAATTTTACAAATATTAAATATTTATGCCAGTAAAAAAAACTATTAAATATACAACTTACAAACTCAAAACTTTAAGTACTTATACCACTATTTACCCCTATAAGTATTTATCCTCTATAATAGTAAGAACGGTCCCTTAAAATGATGGTGTTCTAGTAAAAGAGTTTCACACTTCTTTCTCAATATTAAACACTAATAAAAGAGAAATGTTAAAAGATATTAGTAGTATTGAATCTTACATAATTTAATTTAATAACTATTATAAATTATCGCTAACTATTTATAAGAGATTCTGCTCCACTAATACCGAGTAGCAATATTGAAAGAAAATACCCTAAAATAGTCAAAATTAACCTAATAATAAATAAATAATATTAATGTGAACTCTCCATCACACATACGCGTAAACCCTTTTTCCAAAGTTTCCATTATTTGGGCACCTAACCTTCATTCTCTCTCTCTCCCTATTCACCTTATATATACATTCATTCTCTCATTCTCCAAAAACATCACAAAAATTCCCAATCTCTCTTCTTCATTTTTTTCTCCCATTTCAAAATTTTCAAAGTTCCAAACTTTATTTCTTTTTCCCAATCACCAAGAGAGAAGATGGAGTCAAAGTCAACAATGGTATTTTTGATGGTTGTGATGATGATGGTGTTCACAGCCATTCCTATGGCCTCTGCAGCAGATTCACCAGCCCCAAGCCCAACTTCAGATGCGGCCCAATTCATTCCGGCCTTCTTTGCATCTTTTCTAGCTTTGGCTTTGGGCTTGGTCTTCTAATTTATTAAATATCACCATTTATTTAATTAATTACATATATATAGTTTATATATATGTATTATATGACTCATTTCTACCTTTCTCTTTTTAAATTAGCCATTTTTATAAATGGGGAATTTTGAATTGGATTATGGAGATTTGTTTGTGAGTGAAAAAGAGGGAGATGATGAAATGGGATTTTTTTTTTATTTTATTTTTGAGGTGTGATTTAATTATGTAATGTATAAGATATTCTTGTATATTAATTTTCTATATAATTTTATGTAATCTTCTCTTTTTTGTTTGTAATATATTTATGTTCTTATTTCTCCCATTATTATATTAAATAAAAATTCCATTATTCTTATTAATTTTTGTTCTTTCTTTTCTCATATAACACAAATTAATTCATGTCAATTTGTTTCTGCAATCTATTGCTATATTTAGAAAAAATTAACATAAATGAAAAATGGGATTGTGAAAATATGTTATGATGAGGAGAAGAACAGCTGGTATTATTGGTTGGAAGATTCTAATATAAGAAGCCAATGTCATGTGATTTCTAGTCATAAAATTGCAGTGAATGTAGGGCTTTTCATTTTGAGGAAGTCTTTGTATGAATATTTTAATACAAATAGATTTTTTTTAGTTTAATTATTTTTTATATATGTGTATGTTATATTTAGATATTTTATAAAATTTTAAAAAATTCAGAATAATTTACAATATAAAAAACAGTACTCAAACAGTTTATTTCACACGCGTATGAAATAAAATAGTCACGGCGTGCAACACATTATTTGAACTTTGTTTTCAACATGTTAAATATTTTTAAATTTCTTAAAATTTTATAAAATGTCATAAATAACTATAACATACATGATCATCGAATACCAAAACAGATAGAAGTGCATCGATGGATCGCTTTTAAAGAAGTGAATTGTAGAATTTTGTAATATATTTTTAGCCACCTTTTGCCAAGAAAGTTCTAAAGAAGGGTGACATTTTATCTTTCATCAAAATAATTCAATATTTTTTTGTTATATTATTGTGTTTACTATAATTATAGTAGATATATTATTTGTTTTTAAAAAATTTAGAATGAGTTATAGTCTTTAAAATAGAATTAAATATTTAGCGGTATATATTTGTAGTATTATAAATTATTTAAAAGTTTTTATGTAATATAAAAAATAAATTATAATTTCTCTAATGTTAAAAACATAATACACTAATTGAGTAGGTTCAAAACTAACACTTCTTGCTGCAATATCAATAGAGAGTCTTTCCATGTCATTTCTCTATAATAAAGTGGAGTTTTTTTATTTTTATATTTTAAAGTAATTTTTTTAATATTTACATAAATGTATATAGCAACTCACATAATAAATTGATAAATTTAACAATCTAATTCGTAACCCAAATCTATATAAAAACCACTAAATTAAGTCGAAAAGTAAAAATAAAAAAAATATATAATTATCTTAATAATAATAATAATAATAATAATAATAATAATAATAATAATAATACAAAGCCAACTAGACATGTATATGTTGTGACATTGTCACATGACATGTGCTTAACAATAATAAAATTATCATGTTATGTGTGCCTTTAACACAAGGAAAATCAAGATGATTTATAAGAAAATAAAAATTATTAAGGGTATATTTGGAATTAATTGTGTAATTATTAAGGTAGTATTAATATGAATTGTTACTGGTAGTATCATGTTTGATAAAATAGTTAGTGATTACACAAGAAAATAATATTTTTTTAATAATTAATATTTAAAATAATTTTTTTAATAATTATACAGTATAATTACATTCAATTTTTATAAGAGATATGAGTATTGAAAACTGTAATTGAAACTCCCAATTGCCTTCAATTACAGTAATTATATAATCAAATAAAAGTGCAAAATTGTGTAATTGCTCAAATTATACACAAATCTAATTACACCATTACTTTCAGAACTCGCTTTAATAGTGTTTTCACTACTTTTTATTATTAAAAATATATCAAGAAAGCACTCAAGAATAGTTAAATGCCATTTTTTTGGGTCATGTCTTTAATACAAATTTTGACATACTAGTTAGTAAGGGTAATTTCATGCACAAAAACCATTTAAAGTATATGGCATTATACATGCATTTTTCTTTTTCAATGTTTAGAGAATAATAGTACATAAAAAAAGTGTAAAATGACTCAAAAAAAAAAAGTGTAAAAAGATAACATTTTTAAACCACAAACTACTTGAGAGTTTTAGTGCACAAACTTTCATGGCCATACTTTTACTACAAAGATATTGTTTTAGTACCAAAATTTGGCTTTATATTTGAACTAGACAAAGGTAATTTGTGATATGAAAAGAAGCATATAATATAGTTTTGTTTAGTCATAAAATCATTGAAAGCTATATATATATATATATTGGTAGGTATATATTAGGTAGGGCCAAAACCTAGTTGGATACATATGGGTGATGTGAAGTAGTGGACAAAGATCACATGTGCTTTGCTTAATTGGTTTGTTCTAAGAAACCCTAGATTGGACCCACATGACCAAACTCTTACTAAAATCACAACTAATTTTAGATTATTGTTGTAATATATTATATATAATAATACTCTTATTGTTTCATGCCATTCTTGTTTAGGTTTTACTAAATCCAAAAGTGGTTAATTGATTAAAAATAATTAATCACTTTTTTTACTTGTTTAATTTATATTGTGAATTCAACCACCACATGCACCACACAAAGAAGACACTTCACCTCTTATATTCTTTTTTTTATTATTTATTTATTTAGTTATTTGATTATTTTTTATGGTGTGGTTACTATGAATGGAGACCTATATTTTTTTTTTTCACACCATAAATAATTTCACATGTAACCAACCGCACTAGATTAACTAGAATATCAAGTTAATGATAAGGAGAAAGACAGAGCATAACTCATTAATATATTTATAGAAAATACTCATATATTATTTTTTAACTTTTTTTTAATTTTCAAATTTGGATTGTTAGGTTCTTTAGTGGTTATGAAAAAGACCCTATATTTATTTATATGAATTAAAAATGTTAAGTGATAGTTTATTGAAAGTTTAATTTTGATCAAATATTATTAATGAAAAAATATAATCATAATTAAATTTTCTTTATTATTGAAAAAGAAGAAAGTGAAAATTAATTAATTAATATGATCATGATGACTCTCACTTGAAGGGATATACTTTATTGAATTAAAATTTTACAAAATAATAAAAATTATAATAAAGATAAAGGTTTTGGCAATTTAAAATTTTTGATTAAGAATCTTTTGTTAGATGCTTAATTATATATGGAACTACCAACACAAACACATGGATCTGTTGGAACATAATTAACTAAATTAACTAATTTGATTTTTTCTTTCTTTGAAATAAAATCATTTCTATTATGTTACTAATTATTGATTTTATTGGACCTTGTTCTTAATTCTCTCAACTAATTAGAATTTTTCAAAAAATATATTCAATTACATTCGTTTTGACTACAATGAACATCGTTGAATTTTTTCTCTAACATAAATAATTAATACTATGATTTTTCTATATATATATAATGAATTTAGTTTTATAATCAATCTAATTTTAATGGAACTATTACTGTATGTTTTGTGTACAAAATTAATTAAAATAAGAATTATAACTTGTGATTTTTTTATTTGTTTCTATACTCCCACATAGAAATGATAGTGTTATTTTATGGGTTTGATAGATTTTAAACATCTACTTAATTTTATACATCCATATACACATATTTTTTCAAAGTAAATAAAAAATTAAATGTTTAGAGGGTTATTTTATTTTAAATCGAAACATTAATAGTAACACTGAACTTATGGAAAGTTTACCGATTAAACTTTTTACATGTTATATTAGTCTATTATAAATATTTTTTTAGTGCTAAAGAGTAAAAACTATAGATATAATTATAAAAGAAATTAAAGCCAATGTTAAATATCGAGTCATAGCGACAATGCCTAAAAACATAATCAAGTTATTTTGGTATGTGTAAATAGAAATTGAAGTAATGCATTACAAGATAAAAAAAAACATTTTTTTTAATGTTATTAACATTAAAATAATATTATTTAAATGTTATATTTAATAATATTTTAAAATGTAATCTTATAGTTTGTAATTTTTACATAACAACACATTTTATATCATTGTTATTATATTGTACTAATATTTTGTTAATGTTATTTTTGTGTGTTTTATTTTAATACTTTTTAAATGAAAATTTCATATTTTATAAGGTCTATCAATTGGCCCAACACATTTTATATCATTGGTATGTGTTTTATTGAAGATGCATTTTTGTAAATAAAAAAGTTTACAAAGTAAAAACGAAACTTTTTTCCATAATAATGTATTTTTGTAAATTTTTCAAATTTTTGATCTATTATATAAATTTGTCTATATATAATCTCTGCTTAAAAAAGATTTAACAAAAAAAAAACATAAAGATTTTTTTTTTTGAAGAATAAAAAAAACATATTGAATTAATTTAAAGATATATGAAATTTGTAATACCTTGAATATAATATATATAAATCGTTTTATATGAATTTTAAGCCAACCCATAAAATCAAAATTTGTAATAACACAAGAATTATTAATTAATTTTATTTATAGGATACACTAGACATGATGAATCACATCCACAACAAAGAATAATATCTAATTACAATGAAAATCCCATTATTAATTAACAAAAATTGAAACTAATTAAAAACAAACCAAACCCACCATGAAATAATTGACAATATTAATCAAAAAATAATATGAATGAAAATTGATATGATATGAGCTTAGAAGACTAAGCCCAAAGCCAAAGCTAGAAAAGATGCAAAGAAGGCCGGAATGAATTGGGCCGCATCTGAAGTTGGGCTTGGGGCTGGTGAATCTGCTGCTGAGGCCATAGGAATGGCTGTGAACACCATCATCATCACAACCATCAAAAATACCATTGTTGACTTTGACTCCATTTTCTCTCTTGGTGAAGAAAAAACTTTAAAGAGAAAATGTGTTTTGAGAGAGAAAAAGATTTGGGATTGTTGTAATTGATTGGGTTGTGATGATGTTTGGGAATGGGATTATGGCTTCTATTTATAATAATTTGAAATTTAGAGGAATATTTTAAAAGTGTGACAGAGAGAGTTTCAAGGGGAAGATGCCCAAAATAATTGGTTGCCTAATTTATTTTTAGATATTTTATTCATTCCAATTATTTGTGTGGTTTTTTTAGACAAGATTTCTCTGTATATTCAATGCATAATAATTAATATTAATAATAATAAATTTAATTATTATATATAGAGTAAATAACGGTATAAGTACCCAAACTTTTAAGTTTGTAAGCGGTA
Organism: Cannabis sativa; assembly: GCF_029168945.1. NCBI lineage: Eukaryota > Viridiplantae > Streptophyta > Magnoliopsida > Rosales > Cannabaceae > Cannabis > Cannabis sativa. The sequence goes on along the minus strand of NC_083606.1, from coordinate 73,300,917 downwards.
TAAACTTAATATTTATTTTTAGCGGCATAAGTACTAAATGTTTGTAAAATAATATTTAAAAGTAACTGTAACTACATATTTCTGTATAGACCCAATGATCTAGAATTTGAGCCTTATATATTATGTGTCATGTTTAAGGCAATAACAGAGTCTGTGCAGATAAAATTAGAGAAAAATTATAATTTTATAAACATTAGGTACTTATACCGCTAAAAATAAATATTGAGTTTGTACCACTTATAAACTTAAAACTTTAGGTACTTATGTCACTGTTTAGCCATATATATATATTAGAGTTTATTATATATTATTATTTGACATTATTTTCAAACTAAAAAATTAATACAACAAAATGTCAATAATTAAAGCCAACTCAATCAAGAATATTTAGTATTTATTTGCTGTTGTCTTTTATATTTTGTAATATCTTAATTATGGAATTTGATTTTGTTCCTACAAAATCTTAATTCCTTGTCCTTACTCTTAACTTTGTTGGTTTAGTTTTGAGAAACAACTTAATTATACATAGAACAAGAATATTGTGTAGTTAATTAACTATAATCATGGACTATAATTATTGTATCAAATGTATAACATTAATTTTATGATTAATGACTAGAATCGATGTTTCATAGTAACATAATTACGAATTAATACATAATTATAATGTCTTACGAAATATATTTTGTGTCTATATTGATATATTATTTTGTGCATTTCATACATTATGTTAGCATTGACGCATCTCATCGACTTTTAACTGATACGATCTTGTAGCCTCAAATATCAGTTCATGAATCAATTATCGAGTATTATATATTTTAATTTAATAATAATTATAAAAAATCATTAACTATTTATAGAGTGTCATTCATAATATTTTACACTAAATTAACACATGTATTACAACCCCTATATTACTAATAAATGCACACTTAAAAAAAAAACCTACCTTTTAGTAACATTACTACTTTAATTTTAAAAATTATACATTCTCACTAATTTAGTTTTAGCCACACTTAAGTGTATTACTAAAGATATATTTAGTCACAACATACTGTAATTTTTGTAATCAAATCTTTACAAGGTTACTCCAGCTTCAACCCCCACTTTTACATACCTTCTACAATTTACAATAAAACCTACATTTTCAAAAACGAGACTTCACTGCCAATGGTCTCCATTGCTGATGGGGAGTTTCTCTTTGTCCATTGACGCTTCGGTTTGTGGGATTGGGAGCGTGGCTCGTGACGGTGCGGGGGTGGCGTGGGCTTGCTGGGCTTCAGGGGTGGTGGGAGACTTTTAGGTGGGTGTGGCAAAGTTACTTGCTATCAGGTTGGGGCTACTTTTATCATTGCAACTTGGGTTTTCCATTTCGACTATTGAACTTGACTAGCTGGGAGAATAATCCTCATTCTAATATTGTTTTTCAGTCTATTATTTTGGTTGCAATTTTTTTGATCGCAGTTGTTGGTGATGTTGCCTAGGCATTAACTACTTCTATTACGGTAGTGTTGGGAAGTGTGTTTGAACAGATACTTGTCCTCGATTTTTAAGTTCTCCTATAATGTTGATTTTCTTTAATGAAATGTGATGCTTTTCTTCAAAAAAAAAAAAAAAAAAGAGACTCCATCATATATATATTTGGAGTAAATACTATTTTGGACCATGTATTTTGCAAAAGTTATCAATTGGACCATCTATTTTGTTAAATGACAAAATAGATCATGTATTTTCTAAAATTGTACAAATAAGACTCTGAACTGATTTTTTGTCAAAATAAACTTAATAATAATCTGATCTAGAGATGCTATGACAAAACTGGTTACATTTTTTGTATCTTTTCGTGTTTAAAATTGTCTTAAAGTTAGTTATATTAAAAAATAAAATTGTTGAAAATTGAGCTCATGGTCCTATTTTTACTATTTTGGAAAATATAGGGTCCATTTTGTCATTTAACAAAACAGAAAATCTAATTGGCAACTTTTACAAAACACAAGGTTCAAAATAGTATTACCATATATTTAGCACTATTAACGTGTCTAGGGCACCTTGCTTTTCCAATCACAACATGTGTTTTGATATTTACAAAATTAGCAGGGCTGACTCTGAGTAAGACGAGGGAGGCGGCCGCCTTAGGCCCTCCACCGCTCAGGGGCCCATTTCGAAAAAAAAATAAAATATAGTTAATAATAAAACAAATAATAATACTTTTATTGCTAAATATGTGTTGTAGCTTAGTGGTAATTTGATTAGTTTAACAACTAAGACGTTGAGAGCTCAAACCCTAATGACATCATTTTTTTACTGGCCCCAAATTTTATTTTTGCCTAAGGCCCAAATTAACATAGGACCGGCCCGAAAATTAGTATAGTTTGTGTAAAGAAATTGTCAATCTTATGAATATCATATGATGTTTTATACATATATAATAAGAAATCTTTGATCTTATGAACATCATATCATGTTTTATATAATAAGAATCGTCCATCTTAATATGATGTTTTATATAATAATGAATCATCAAATTTATGATGAACAACATATCATATTCTATACACAATAAAAGAAATTAATAATAAGACCACTTGCATGTTTTCCTTGTCCATATAATTAATAAGTAATACATTGAATATGCACATATGAAACCCACATAGAAATAAAATCACAAAAATAAAAAATTTGTAATAACACAAGAAGTATATTTCAATTTTTTATTAAAATTAATATTACACAAGATATGATAATGAATCATATCCACAACAAAAGAATAATAATCTAATTACAATAACAATCCCATATTATTAACAAAAATTGAAACTAATTACACCCCATTTCTTTTCCACTCTCCATTGAAAAACAAATCAACCCAAATATTGAACAATAATACATGCATAGATAGATAAATATCTAAGCAAAATAATAATAATATAATTGAAAAATGGTATGATATGAGCTTAGAAGACCAAGCCCAAAGCCAAAGCAAGAAAAGAGGCAAAGAAGGCCGGCATGAATTGGGCCGCATCTGAAGTTGGGCTTGGGGCTGGTGAATCTGCTGCTGAGGCCATAGGAATGGCTGTGAACACCATCATCATCACAACCATCAAAAATACCATTGTTGACTTTGACTCCATTTTCTCTCTTGTTGAAGAAAAAACTCTAAAGAGAAAATGTGTTTGAGAGAGAAAAGGATTTGGGATTGTTGTAATTGATTGTGTTGTGATGATGTTTTGGGAATGAGATTATGGCTTCTATTTATAATAATTTGTATAGGAATAAAAAAGAAAGATAGAGAGAGTTTCAAGGGTTGTTGCCCTTAAAGGATTGGTTGGCATTGAAATGGTCTAATTAATTAATTTTGATTTTTTAAATAAATAAATAAATATCTTTCCATATTCAATGTATGATTGATTATATATAAACTAACAAGTTATTATTTGGAGAATTATTTCATATATTATTTTTTATTTTTTAAAAATAATTTACGATTTGGATTGTTTTGATGGTTTTTATGTGAGTTGCTGTGTAGATTTTGATTGTAATTTAAGTTGCTCTGTTAATTGCTATATAAAAATTTATGTAGATTTCCATAAAAATGTAAAAAAAAAAAACTATTTCGAAGTATAAAAATAAAAAAAAAAACAAAATCCTTTATTATTATTAGTTGATATTATTAATTTGGAGAACTAAAAATAAGATATTGTCAATATTAGTGGAACCCAACTCAATCAAAACCATATATATGTATATTGAAATTAATTTTATTAATAATAAATATAGAATAAGATATAAATGAAAAATAATATCTTTTGAGACTATTCTTTACTATGTTATATTGTTCTTGCCACTACTTTTTGGTTGGAAAGTTTGTGCCTTTGGTATATAATAGTACTAATCTACAGCTATTGTTTGCTATTTTGTATTATCTTAATAAAAAAAGATTAATTTAATTTGCACTAAAAAATCATAATTAGATAGCTTCTTTTGTATTATCTTAATTATAGTATTATGTCTCACTCTCTATTTTTGTTTATGTATTCTTTTTTGACAAGTTGTAAATGTATTCTTAAATTTCATATATTTGATTGGTTAAAGAGGAACAAAAGTTCTATAGGTTAGGCTAAAGTTAACCGACCAACTCTTACAATATAATTAATTAAATTAGTTTTTTTAGTTCCTAAAAATTTAAACAACCATTGTACAAAGTACAATAATATATTGATTACATATATATTGTTTACATTATTACATGGCAATGCTATAAAGCACACTAGGTCATGTCATATTGTTTTTGATAAATTAAAAAATCATCTATGGCTGAAATTCGGTCTATTATGATCGGTATTTACCAATTTTATAATTGATTGGTCGGTTACTTTTTTTATTTTATGAACTGTTGAGGAATTATAATCATCTAAAATTAAATGTATAATTTTTGGCAATTTTTAGTAATTTTTTCGTTTTTCAATTTTGAAAGTTTTTGGTGGTTTTAAAGTTTAACCATTTTTTTTTTCAAAAATCGAAACCGAACGCCATATCAAAAAAATCGTAACTCAAACCGATTACGAAACTCAATGATGATGTAGAATCGAAAATTCAATTACAGTCTAGTTAGTTTTAATTTTTACTTTCAACTATCCTAAATGCATGAACTGTTTATTGATGAATAACCATATTAGTTGTACAACGAATATAAATAAAAAATATTTGAGAAAAATTAGAACTATTCTCTAATAATAATCCTAATTTATTAAAAAAAAAAAATTAGAGACACGTAAATCACTGTTAGAGACTCAAATTTAAAAGAACTAATAAATAGATTAAATGCAAAAGACCAATCCAATTCCGCAATTACAACAATAAGATATGTCATTTTATTACCGGTACAATTTAGTAAAATACGAGATCTAATATTCATTTACACCAATAGCAAGATAATAGTTAACCTTTCATCTTTACAAGTTATCCAATGTAAAATATACATAATTAATCAACTGTCATTGATCAAATTCCAAGTTCCAATTTCTCACCAATACCTGTTAATTCCTAGAGAAGTAAAATTAATTTCCAAGAAAAAAATAAATTCCAAATGAAAGATCATTGCATTTATATTTCCCAAAACATATCAATCAAGAAAAAAAAATTGCACAAGATTTTAAAATGTTGACTAAGAACATCTCCAATTGTAAGTTAAATTAGTAATTTAATTCTAAATTTTAGTACTTTTTCTTTAAAATCTGTGTCAAATTCAACAAAAGAACTCATCCCAATTAAGTAGATTAGCCCTAAATATCAAAATTTAACCCTTTTTATTATGTAAACAATTATGAGTTGGTGGTAAGTGCAATTATTATAATTAATATGAGAAAAATTTTTGTATACATTTTTAAGGTTTATATGTACATGAAAACAATACCCTATAGATGACTAAACATACAAAAAAATCTGTTGATTGGATCAAATGCCCATTTAACTATACAAAATTGAAATTAATGTGTTTTGATTGATCAACAGATTTTGAAGCATTCAATTCATACAAAATTGAAAAATACAAAGAGAAACACACAAGTTTGGATTGGACCTCAGCTCTTTCCTTTGAATGTGAGCTGTTTGTCAGTGGCCAATAATAGCTGGCCACCTGTCCTCCTCATCACCTGCCTAATTATGTTGGAACCATTTCCTAATAGCATTGACCAATTCTCACCTGTGATTTTCCAGGAAAAAATAGCTCTTATTACAATATTATACACACAAATTTCACAATCAAGACAATAATGATTTTTCCTATGACTATTTCCAATGCCAAATTTTTAACAAAATTGACTAAATATTATAGTATATTGGGTAAATAGCGGTATAAGTATCCTAAATTTCAAGTTTGTAAGTGGCATAACTCAATGTTTATATTTAGCGGCATAAGTACTAAAGGTTTGTAAAACTGTAATTTTTTTCTAATTTTCTCAGTACAAACTGTTATTGTTTTAAACAGGACACATATAAAGCTCATATTCTAGATCATTGGGTCTAGACGAAAACATATAGTATCAGTTACTTCTAAATGCTCTTTTAATAAATTCAAAGCGGGGTTAGTACTGACGAAACTGAATTTATGCTGCTAAAAACAAATATTGGGTACTTATGCCGCTTACAAACTTAAAACTTTAAGTACTTGTGCCGCTATTTACTCTAGTATATTATATGTTATGTTATTTGAAAACAAAACATATAAAAGTCTATTAAAAAAATGCTAAAGGAATCAGTGTTGCTTAATACTACCACGAGGTGAGAATTTGTTAATAGTATAATTACACTAATAGTGAGATAACATCTCGTGGTGGTACTAAACATAACTGATGCTCTATAGCATTTCTCTCCAAAAATATTAACATCACCACGAAAATTTGGTATTGCAATGCTATTTGAAAATAGAACATAGAGAAATGTTAAAAGGATCAGTGGTGTCCAATACTACTACGAGGTGAGGCTTTACGAAAAGTTAACAGAACCCGAGATTTAATTACACCTACTAGTGATAGAACATTTCGAGATGGTGTTGGACACCACTGATGCTCTTTATTATTTCTCTTCAAAAGTATTAGCATCACCACAACAATTTGGGATTGCATTGGAGATGATGGTCTAAGTAAGAAATACTCCATTAATACTCTAGAATTGAAATTTGTGAATAAATAGTAAATAGCAAAGATAAAATCAGTTTATATATATGTATGTGTATGTATATAGAAATATTATACCTTCACAGTTTTGTACAAGGTTGTGAAAGGCACACTCCATTTGAAGAGGGTTAAGAAATGTATTATGATGTTCAGATATCCATGTTGGGAGGTGGCAACCTCCAAAAATTCCATGAATTGTAATCCTCCTGCAATAATTGGAATCTAAGTCATTCCCATGACACAAAAAATAGTTTGGTGTATACAAAACAGCAGAATCGAATAGGACTGAACCTGCTCGGAGGAACTCGTGGATGGAAACATGCCGTTAACAAGAGCATGAATGGATTTGTATGATTTCGTGTCAACTCGCCGGTTAACAGCAACCTCTCCCTATGAAAAAAGATTACAACATTAGAAAGAGTGTTTGAGATTCTGAATTTAGAGATATCTATAGACCTTTTGTGTTATTACCTTTGGATTGATAATGAAGATTTTCCCTAGTGGAATTCCAACCTTAAGGTAGCTAACTTCATCTGTATCTCTATTTCCGAAACCAGCATAGAATGGACTGCAATCGGCGGGAAACAATGATTTGATTTCCTGGGAAAAAATCAGAAAAACCAAGTTAATACAAAGATATATGAGACTTTCACATATGACTCCTTAAAACTCTGGATTTTTCGGGTCCTAAAAGGAAAATTTGATGACTCCCTCGAAGCGCTGTTTACAAAACCGAGAACTTAATCAACATGGAATGACGGCCAAACATTCAAAACTCAGACTCGCTGCCGATAAAAGAAGTGCATACAAATAACTAAATAAGAAATTATAGGTCTAAATAGAAGCCAAACCTCCAAGCATGAAATCTTGAATTCATGAGGAGCCCTTCTAATAACTGAGCGAAAAAACGAAAGAAAATGAGATTAAAATAGAGAGTTCATTAAAATGCTTCAATTCAATCTGACCTTAAATAATCTTAAAGATGACAATACAAAGAAAATAATCTTATATACCTTCTCGGTAAAGCGAGGGGAAAAGCCCATCAGGCGAAATCACCACAGGCCCCTCTGGTAAAGCTTTTCCATCCTGTATTAAAGGAAATAGGATCAATAATGAAGAAAACATATATAAAAGTGTTTGAAATTTCATACTCATTAGTTCTTAATATGTCACCTGCTTAAGATTGACAAGAAATTGTCTAGTAAGATACGCCTGTGAGATTGCTCGGGCGCTTAGAAAAAGCAACTGATACCCATTTTCCTGAAATACAGAACAACAAATATTAGTCTTTCGGTCTTCAATAGCGAATTTCAACATGTGGAGCCATTGAAGCATATTTTGACTGAAATATGCAAAGAATTCGAATGCATAAGACGGAATTCACAAACCTTAATAGCTGAAAATAAATGTGCAACACCTGTTTGTGACCAATCTACTCCAACCATGGGCATGAACTGACCAAGAACATCTGATCTGAAATAACAGCACAGATTATATATTTGAATTCACATCAAGAAGTAATCGGTTTATGTATTCAAATGTATTCGAATTACCTTGTAATAGTCCCATCCACATCGGAGATTACAATTCGAGTGTTCCATTTCCATTTATAAATTCTAGCATCAACCTATGATGAATTATAGTTATATGAAAACAATAAGAATCAAAATCTAAATGAGAAAACTTGGTCAAGACCGATATTAGTAGAATTTTCATTTTTACCTGTTGCCTCCCGAGCATTGGAGTCATAAACGTGAATGTTATTGTATTCGTCCCATCATTTAGATTTAAGGATGCGAGTTGCTCGGATGTTGGACAAAGTGTTCTAACCATTTTCTTCCCCATCTTGGGTTCAAGCATACTTTTTTCTTCAACAATGCTACTACTTTTGATCTCAGAATCATTTTCAGCCTCAGAAATTCTAACGTCGTCCAAAGGTGTCTTCACACCCTTCCAAGATCTTGATCTTCTGAAGGAGAAAGGCCAGAGTCTCCAACTCCCGCTAGGAGAAAGATTTTGTATAGATGGATCTCGATCTCCTCCTGTAATAGTTTTTTCAACTGTGTCAACAGCTATTGCGCCTTCTGGTTCAAATATTTGTGAACTCGTCCCAAGTGAAACCGTCCCTAAAACAACAGGAGTAGCCATAGCCCATGAAAAATAACTACCGATAATTTTTATAACAAGCCTATCATCTTGCAGAGTCACAGGGTTTTAGAGAAGTGAAGTTTCTGAAGATCTAGTTTTTCGATATCAAATGTTTGAGAAGCAGCACCATAAAAGAACAAGTTTTATGAAGAAAAATCTCTGCATAGAACACAATTTAGTGTGATTTTTGAAGTGTTCTGCTTAAGGAGAAGGAATTTTTTACATTTGTACGGACTATGATTTACATTTTTACGAGTTTTTTTCATTATATTATTACCGAGCTCCATAGAAACAACATGAAAACACAATATAGTATAATAGAAACAACAAAAGTTCGTATTTTTGTTAAAAAAAAAAAAACTTCAAATCCATAAAAGAAATCCTAATTTGCTTACTATTTTGAACAAAAAAGGCATTTAAAGTAGAAAATGAGAACAAATCTAAAGAAAAAGGTAAGATATTTATCCTATATGGATGAAACTATCGACGATTTTTCACTATATGACGAAAATAAAACACAAAAATAACAACTTTTACGAAGAAGCATCGAAAAAAATTATAGAAAATCTTACCAACTGTATTGGAAGAGTCATTATTAACCTCCCCTGTTTCCGACGGATCTTCGATATCCGCCACTTCTGGTTCTAATTGGTTCTCCTCTTTGTCTCCATCTGATTTCATAAGGCTCAGGTCATCTTCACTGTGCAGTGTCCAATTCAGCAATTTGGACTTCGAATCCAGTGAATGGCTTAGACATTGAATATCGTGATCGTCGAAACTGTCAATATGAGAACGAATTGTTGGCAATGATTCAGTTAGCCACCCAACTTCTTCAATCACCTTAGGAGTTCTAATAATACCTATGGGGCTCGATGACACCCTCGGATTCCCTATTGAATTTTCAAAAGGAGATGGTTGATTTCGTTTATTAATTTTAACTTCCAATGAATGTGATTGATTATCTTTGCTAATTGAGTCATTTAGCTCTTCAACGCCTTGTGAACAAGGAAAATCCTCGATTTTCTGATCCTCGAAGGTTTTGAATTCATCAATATCACCAAAAAACAATGAGTCTTCCTCTAATGGCAGTATGAATGGCTCATCAAAGGCCACATTGTTGTTCGGTGTGGATGAGTGAGAGGGTTTTGTTAGTTCTGATTGGTCGTTAGGTCTCTCAGCCTGTGATTCAAAATCCTCCACGAGCTGATGAGAAGCCGTATCCTGATAACATATAGATTGAACAATAAGTGAGAACATTCTTACCGAATTGTCATTGTATAATAAGTTAGTTAGTTAGAATACTTTATGTGTAAATAAAGTAAAATGCTTTCAGGGGAGATATCAAACTGTCTCGAAAAGTTTAGAACTTTGTAATTCCTTCATTGATATCAATTAAATACATATTCACTAATTCATTTAAGAACTGAACTGGAACAAAAGTACAAGATATTGATAGAAGCTTACCTGAGACGATGATTCGGTTCCAGCATGAACTTGAAATTCCCCACTTTTACCACTATCAATGTCAGCAGCCTCATGAGTTTGTTTGCTTGAAGCATCCCACTTGGCTATTAAGCTCTCTGACGATTCACCATCCCGAGAAAATTGATAACTTGGTGATACAACATCTCTTCTAGTAACAACCTCTTCCTCATTGAATTGTTTGCCGGAATAAAACTCAAGCTCTTGTGCAACTAGCAAATCAGCATCACTAATCCCAGAAAGAACTCCATTTGATGCTACTACCTCACCATTACTGACAACAGAACTTTCATTCGCTGTAGTTTCCTGAACACTATCAAAACTAGACAGAGAATCAAGGATCACTTTCTCATTGTCGGGACAAGTCTCTTCTTCTAGACTATGTTCTTGGCTATCATGTATAGACGAGCTCACATCTCGTTCTTTACTATTATCATCCACCTCTTGATGAGCCTGCTCATCCAAAACATCGGTAGCCAAACTTGGAAAAGGATCATCGTTCACAGGTATTTCGGTAGCAAGATTGGTGGACCATTTCACTTCTAAAAGATTAGCTGCAAACTCTGCACGCTGCAATGAATCAGCCCTTTGTATATCATTCACTTCTCCATCATCATTCATTTTCATTGAAGTCCTCCCGAAAAAGCCAAGGAGCTTTGATCTACGCGAATTAGTCCTTATTGTAACCTTCCCATTGCTCTTTTCGATTTGATCAACTTCCTTAGAACCATCAAAACTTCCGGTTTCAGACTTCAACGGTGTTTGATTATCTGAGGATTTCCCTTCTGTATCATCACCAGAAGATGAAGAGCGATTCAACACAGATTCGCCTTCTTCCACATCATCATCTACCTCCCGAAGAAAGTAAGCTTCCCCTTTGTGATCCAAATACATGTGAAAACTAGTTTCGATTCCATTAACCCATATCTTAACAATCTTCTCTCTCGTTTTCAACACCCCTTGAAACTTCCCAAACCGAACATACCAAGGGGACGATTTATAGCTCCCATCTTGTTGTTCAACTACAATAATATCAACAGCACCACCGAATGGATGAAAGGGCCCAGAGACTGTGTATACACCTCGAGAGATGTAACTCCCTAGCCTCCCAACCGCATTCATCCTCTAAAATCTAGATCAATTAAAACAAATTGAACTCTTTCAACAATGATAGCCTTTAAAACATTGATTGCATTGAACTATCAAATAAACACACAAAGAACCAAATTTGGATAATGGGAATACCTCAAAACTTCAAGCTTGTAACTTTTACTATCACAAGGTTTAAAGTTTACTGCTTTATGGGAAACCAATTTTAAAAATTCAAACTTTGACCACAAACTAAGTTATGGAGATTTCAGGGTATGGTGAAAATGTAAGCTTTAAGGTTTTGTTATTCAAAGTCATCAACTTCATCAATTATTTGAAATCAAATTTAAATGTCAGATATGCTTAATAAAGCTTCAATCTTTCTAAGCTAATAATTGACCCTTTATGTTTGCATGTATAACTATATCTATATATACATATATATGTATAATCTATATCATTGCTATACACATATTTTGTATAATGCCTAATTTAGCAACACTGATTCATCATCAAATCTGCAATGACTTAATTTCAGACCAAAGCTGAAAAACACTCATAAAACACAAAAGAACAAAACTTTACAGAAAATGAAAATCAAACTTAGATGAATCAAACCCAAAATAGAAACAAATTTTCCAAAATCAAACAAAACTAAAACATACCCACTAACAAAAAATAATCAATCCCAATAATATATATAAATATATATAATTCTCTGAAAAATCAAAAGGGCAGAACCTGAATAACTTCAGCAAACCGGCGAGAGAGGCGGTGACCGGAAAGAGAATCACGGTGGCTGATAGGAAATGGAGAAAAGTTGAGAAGAAGAAGAAGAAAAAAAGTTGAGAAGAAGAGATCAAGAAATTCTCAAAAATGTCTTTTTTATTAATTTTCTTAATACTTTTTTTTTTAATTTTTAATTTAATTTTTTTTAAATATTTATTATTATTAATTATTTAATAAGTAGTATTTGGATAAACATGCATTTATTAAATACTATTTTAAATTTCTTAGACAAGATTTGTGCCAAAATGGTTGATCAAACCTTTGTCTCAAATATTAATTGTTTTTCTTCAACTGTTTTTTTTTTTTAATTCAATCAAATATAATGTTTTTATTGGTTTTTTTAGGTGAAAATGACACTAATTTTAAAACCAAAATCTATTTTGATAAAAGTGTCTCCATGATCTATATTTAGGTGTGACAAAAATATTATTTTAATGTTGGACTATTGTATAAGCATTATTAATTATTTATAATTATTAATTTGAAATTAATTTTCTAATATAATAAAAAGTTTTAATTCTATTATTATTTTAGTAACTTCATCATGAACATAGGGGAAACTTGCTACCAAACTTAGTGACAAATTTATACTTTTTTCAAAAGAAAAAATCAATAAATTATTTAGTTCTCAATGGGTTGAACAACCCAAGTTAAAATGTCAAACACTCAATTCATTGTAGTGTAACTATTTTGTAACTATTTTTTTTTTTCACAATAAGAAATAATGTTTATTTTTTTCTTTCTTTTTTTGAAAAAATATTATAAATTGCTTACTTGTCAAATGATTTTTACCAAGAACATCTTAATAGAGATATTGTGAATTGTGTTGCAATGTTATTAGTTCTCTTTTCAAAGATATATTATAACTTTGTTTTATGTAAAAAGGAAATGTTTTCGGTTTCCTAGGAGAAGTTTAATTTAGTTAATTAAAATTTTAAAACAAATATTATGATTGTCTCAAAATTTGTAATTATATTTGGGTGTGCTAGAAACTATTTAGTGGGATTTAATACTAATTAAATTAATATTAGTTTTTGATAAAATCACACTAAATATATCATTTAAATATTAAATTAATATTAGTTGATTATATGAATTCGATAAATTAATGTAAAAAATCAATTTTAAAAAAAATATTAATATACTAAATTCATTGCATTATGATCAAAGAAAATAATCTATATTTTGGAAGGATATAGATTAATATGGTATAATATTACTTCATTTGCATAGTAATTATTTTTCCAAACTTAAAATAATATCTCATACCAAACAATGTGTTCTTTAAATTTATATCTAAACTTCTCTAACAAAAAATGCACATAAACATTACATAATTTGTATTGTTTGAAAAAAAACATTATATAATTTTTCAAAAGCTAATTATATTATATATTATATTTTTAAGGATAACCTTATATTAAAGTGTATATTTTGGTTGTAGATATTTTACATTAAAAAAATAGGGACATTAAATAAGCCAACGGTAAATGAGACTCAAACCTACTTGGCACACATATAAGCTATAACCATTTAAGCCATTGAAAACATAAAGCAACAAAATCAAATAAAAATAAATAAACTATCCATAAATTCAACAAAATTATTGGTAACAGTCCAATCACATGACATTTTGGTTCATTTTTGTGTTTTTACTCACAAATCTCTACTTTCTCAAAATGTTACATTTTAGTGGAAATGGTCAAATATAAAGTTAAGAAGAACATTAGAAGTTTAGTCTTATGTTATTTTGATTCTCATAGATTTGTTTTATTATAAACTAAAGTATGAGAATATGCTATAGAAATCTAAGAATATTCTGAAGAACCTAAAAATTCCAAAAAATTATGCTCAAGTTACAATCATAATAGGACCCTTTTATTATTATTATCATATATTCAGTGGGATTATTAATATTGAACCTTTTTCTTCTAATGTTTGTTCCTTTCAACTTTTCATGTTTTATTTCTCTTTGAGAAAACATGATCCTATTTCTTTGTATTTTATATCCATCCCAATGATTTTTTATTTGAACAGAAGGAAAATTCTATTGAAAGGCAAAAAAAAAAAAAAAGTATGTTCAATACAAAATAGTCAAAGATTAGAGACAAGACGGTAAATCAGACCACTATATTCGAGAAAATTTCAGAGATAAAGCCAAACGTACAAGAGAAGGAACCATAGCGTTTTGAGCCCTTTTACAATAAGAGAAATAAAAGATAAAGAAGACTAAATATGTAAAATATCATGAACTATAATACCAAACTCGACGTGATATTTATCCTTGTCATAATAGGTTGGACAAGAAGAAGACAATCTAATAAAACAATAATGGAGTTGTACCCCAAACGGAACAACAACCTCCACTACATGAGAATGAAAGGAGGTCGCCGTTGGATCACCTGAAGAACACAAAACGAAACCACCTCATCACAGTCTATCACCACTGCCCTGAGACCCACACAGCTGTGGTCCTCATTGATACTGGTATCCACAAATAGATTAAAATTACCCAACTTCAAAGTCTCAATCAAGCCATTAGAAAATTCAACCACAATCGTCGCCAACTTCATCAGAGAGTAGATTATTCTTATGAACAAAAGTGTTGCGACGATATCAAATCCTCTAACATAACACAAGAAATTCTTCTATATTCTACTTCGAAAGAACATCCATACAACCCACAAACAATTCATAGAAACAGAAACCCTCTAACAACCTAGCTTTTTCGAAAAATATCTACCCTAATGATTAATTTGCAACTTTATTTTCTATTAGAAAAAAAAATATTTATATTTATATAAATAGTGAATTGTACAGAGCTTTTATGAAGTATAAGATTAAACACAAGTGAAGAAATAAATTTATCACATAAAAAAAAAAAAAATCATAGTGTCAAAATTAGGTTATAATAGATAATTTACTTTCTTTTTCTTAAAAGAAAAACTAAAAAATAAAAAAGATAATTTACTTGTACTACCCTGGGGAGAAAAATATCAACCCCACCAACAAATTCACTAAATAAGTTCTATCAAGGTTAATATACATATCTCAAAATCTATAGTAATAATAACTACTCAAGCTATTTTCATTTTTTTACTCTACAAATTCAAAAAGAAAAATAAAATTACTAAAGATCATCACCAAGCTAGACTCCCATGTACAAATTTTCCATAAGAAAAACTGTGATAATCTCATTCCCATAATCATTTTTTCTTCAGTAAAATTTCCACCGAAAGATAATGGCCGATCGGTAAGCCGCTAAACTTCTACCCTCCAGTTTGTGACTTCTCTAAATGTCGAGAAAGCTCCTTATCGGCGAAATGAAGAAGTCTTCTAAGTCTCAAAACCATATCACAATGAAAAGGCAAAGCTGTTCGTCGTTCTAAGTAAGACGGGCTTACAGTCATCCATGAAAGTGCTTGTAATTCTGCAGCAACAGACTCGAGAATTAAGTGTGTTTCGGTTTCAAATTCTTTTGGATCTGAATTTGAACTCCTTCTCCCTTGTTTTATAGGAGCTCTGGTGATTTTATCTTGATTAAAGCTGTTTCCGCCGTAATGATCAATGAGACTGATTGAGAGAGCTGAAGGCCATTCCTCTTTTAAGTTGTGCTTACTATCTTTTCTCATAGATGGTACGGCTTTTGAAACAACGAAACCAGTCGAGAGAGGGATCGCAGAACCTTTACTGTGAAGTAAATGAGCGAGTGGAGGGGATTCGGCTGTGAGGCATGTGGGAAGCTGAAGTGGTGTTGGAGAGAGGAAACGCATGCTCGGTGATGGGATTAAAATGTAAGATGCGGATGTAGAGCCGAGAGATTTCACTGGGGTGAATCCTTCCAGATATCCCGAGGACCCCGTATGTAGACCACTGCCTTGTGTTGCTCCTGGACAAAGCTCAAAATTAACACATACGACTTACATGAAATATTTGAATACAATTAAAACTGAATCAAAGCATTTGACTGGCTACCGAATAAGAAGCACAAGTTAACTTTTCAAATAATGTTCTATGCCAAAACAAAACACACACAATAGAATCCCCTAATTTGTAAATGAACAGTGTCACTTTTTCTAACAAGTAAGAAAGCGAGAGGTAGTTTACCAGGAGATGGTGAATCTGCTTGTGAAACAAGATGTAAAGAATGATCGATCGAAATAGTAACAAAGGTTATGCTTTGCACCCACTGAAGCAGACCCTTTGAATTGTCAATCACTGTGTGTCCACTCATAATGTGCTTTCTTGCTGCAGTTTGACCTCCTAAACCGCCTTTCATAAAGCTCGAAGCTTTTGGGTGAGGGCTACCGTATAGTGGGCTTGGTGAAGAAGGTAGATTTCTCTCTTGAATCAAACCCATCTCCTGCTGCTGCAAGGAAGTTCCATTACTGTTTGCAGGGATCCCATCTGACACAGATCGACGCAATTGCAAAGGCCATTTTTTCACCTCAGAACCCCCAACCGAATTGATGGCTTTCTGCCACTCTGTTTATAGTCAGATGGAAAACACAACATTATGAGATCAAACCCATTATGTAAAATATTTAAACATATAAACAAGCAAATATTTAAAATAGAAAGCAATAAGTGGAAAACTTGGATTACCTTGATATTCAAGCTCGTAGAAACTTCCGATGCGGGCAATCACAAAATCTCTGGGTCTCACAACACCGGAATCAGAAGAGCAAGCTTGAAGTATATGACAGCCTTGTTGTAAAACTTGAACAAAAAGACACTCTAGACCTTTTGTGTCTTGCCTACTGCTAATTCCACCGAAGGGGAATATCTGGCTATCAAGCAATTCACCTCTAGCATCAGTCCAAATGCATACCAGCCAACGCCAATCCTCGGTCCAACCATAGCAACAGTGCAAGCTTGGAGAAGTCTTACCCATATCAGATCCATCGATGTGAGAGTTCGAGGCAGTATCACCCTGCATATAGCTTCCGCTGCTATCGTCCAACAAAGATTTTGAAGATTCCGAGGCTGAATTACTGGAACTAAAAGGTGTATACCCATTTTCTAAGGAGCCGGCTTCGGCGAGGATGAAAAGTGGCTCAAACATGTAACGGATTTCATCATGAGGAAAGTAATCACCCATTCTGTTTGGATCGCAGGCTATTGATCCACCTCTTGTTTGCCATGAATTATCCCAGGCACCCGACCTCAAGCTAGAATCAATTTCACCCTCTCTTGGCAGGGAATGCCCTGTCATTCGAGGACCTATGCAATCCTTCCACATTCCAGGAGTGTGGGAAGTCATTTGTGATAAGACCGAATGAGGCCTAGTGGAGAATGATGATGACTGGATGACATCATTAGAGGATCCTCGTGACATTCGACGAGCCTTGTTGTAAACAGTGAAAGCAATCTCCTTGAGAGTTGCAAGTTCACTAAGTGATGGACTTGTAACTCTGAAAATGGCATCAACCGTAACAATCTGCAGTACCAATTTGGGAATACTAAAGCCTGAAAGCACTAATACATTTGATATTGACGCCTCATCAACAGCTGCAGAACCGCTTAATGCCTTGGCAACCTGACTGTGCAGCATAGATCTCCTTTCTCGGTCTGACTGGAAAACAACCGAACCAAGAGCAACAGCAGATTCAACAACAGTTTGTAGAACGGCTGTAGGCTCGGGGAATGGGCATACCACATATATTACCTGGACAGTGAGAGTCAATATATGTTACGTGAATCTACATGATAAATTAAATTTGCACATGCCATACTATGCTGAGAAAGCTGAATAAAGAAACTTTAACAATTTGAAGTGGATATCCTCCCTAATGTGACATGTCACATGCTTCAACAACTAAATGAGTCTGTGTATTTGTTGAGTTTGATCGATCAAGAAAAGCAACGTTGTCCCACACATGCATCTAGTAATAATGAGAAAAACGGCTAAGAAAATCCTATGAAAGATGTTTCTGTTTCGGAGAATTGATAATTCAATGTAACCCCAAATACAAGAACCAATAAAAGAAGAAAAAGGACAAGGTATGCCAACCAAGTGTGTAACTTACCATACATGAAGTACTACTTCCTTCTTTCGCATTTGTGGATATGCAAGGACCAAGCTTCAAAGCTTTAAGAGCCTTTGAGAGAGACTTGAGATAACTTGTTAAGTCCCAACCATTGGAAAGAGAGAGAAAATAATCACTTATTGAGCCAACAAGAGAAGCATTACCACTTTCTATCCTCATTGCTTGAGGGCAATCGAGTAAAACAAACCCAGAATTTGAAGATTTCCCATAATCTACATCCATTTGATTCCCAAAACTCTGAGGTAAATGAGTTCCTAGTTTGCATGTCTCATAAACTGGAAGAGAAAATAATGAGAGGAAACAAAGAGTGTTACACAATTACAAAGTGCAAAACCAAAGTTAGAGGAAACGCCACCATAAAACTTAAAGGTGCAAATGTCAATCGACGTCTCTGAGGACTTCAATGCAACTATTAGTTGCATTAACTTATAAAATTTGTTTCTTTAAACAAAAATTGTGCAATCACTTTATTTGAAGGAAAAAAGCACAATTAATAACCTAGCAGTTATGTCCCCCACTAATTTATATCAATTAAACATAAATGCCAGGAAGTAAAAGCAAATTAAAGATCTTCCTTCACTTTAAAGGGAATATTTATGCAGACATTTAAGTTCCAAACTCCATTGTATGTTCATGTTTTCTAGCAAATTTATTATCACTCACCAGTAGCCAATTGTTGGAAAAAATCAGAAGCAGCAGAAGTAAGGGGATCAATGTTTGGGCATACTACACAGTAATTAATCTGCAACAAGTAATAGGATGTTCAGAAGATGCAAGTGATTGAATATACTCTTCACAGAAGATTGCAGTTTTATAAAAAGATCAATGAACTTACAGGTTTGGGCAGGGCATACGGTTCGAAAGGAGCCTTTTCCCATAGCTGTAGAGAACTCGCCGATGTTTTGAGCCAATCATCCTGATACCTGTTACAAAAGTCACTATTTAATAGACTAGCACAAGAATATGATTAAAACAAAAATGAATATGATTGTAAGGTCAAGGTGCGAGAATATTCACACATTTATCCAGAAATTCAGTGTATCTTTCTCATAGATGTCTTATGCATATTAGAAATGTTGCTAATGAAAATTGATATCTAATATAACTTGTTGTTGCAAAAGTTTGAGCAGAAGGTGTACCCAAGAAGTATAGAAGGCAAAGGAACAATATAAAGTGTTGGTCTAAGACGAGAGCCAATTGACAGATCTGCCTCAGAACCAGAGTTCTCTTGGTTCAATCTCCTTTGGCATGTCTCATCCATTTTCACACCGTCTGCAGCACTAGGCATTGAGCCAAATGGTCAAACTGATTGTTATGATGAAACTAAACAAATCACGGATCAGATCAGCGTGATAACACGCATATTTGCAAAGGTCTAATTATACCTTTGAGGCTAGATTGTCCACTAGAAGTCTGAGATGGGCTAATTGGTTCCCCAATAGAAACAACTGCAGAACTTGATTCATTAAGAGATGATTCAGCAGAATATCCATCACCTGTGTTCCCTGCTTCACCTGATTGGTTTCGCCCTTTGCACCAATCCGTGACAGACAATGGTCCATCCATAGCATCAAATGCAGACTTTAAAGCTGATTTAATGTCAGCCTGCAGCAGACTAACCACCGAGGAAGCATATACCTGACAAGAAATAAATATTGAATCTTCTATTTTTTATCACCGTGATGTCTTGAAATAAGTATACTTGCATAACAGGTCAAATGAGTGTATCAAAAATAATCCTATAAATTGTGAATCATGAATAAAGAGATCTTACATCAGCAGTAAGTGGATCGATTAACTCCACTCCAGCAATGTCCAAGGAATGACAAGATGCCAAAGTCCCCCCACAGCCTGCATGAACCATAGAAGGCCCACAGGAAAAACCCTTCCTCCACTGTTCTTGTAATGCAAGCAAACCATAAGGTCCATCACCACACTCTGCATCAAGAGCCAGATCGACAAAGGAAGTTGCTTGTTGGACAAGTAATGTCATACCATCGAGAAGCTCTTGAAGTGGTTGTCTTTGCCCATAAGAAAGAATACCTTCCTCATTGAAGGTCTTATGAGGCAAAGATTGGCTAATTTCCATACTTGGTGAATTTGTTGGTTTCGATACCCTAGGAACACCAACGGAGCGCCAAACACCAACAGGAGCATTGAGATGCCCATCTAGCATCCTACCATCAATATCACCAGCTATTCTAATTGGTATAGATTCTTTCTTCTTCACCTCATATTTGCCAGATAAGTTGTCTGTCATCATACTTGGTTCACTAGGAAGCTGATTTAGAATAGTGTTTGAATTTAACCTGTTTAAACCTACTGACGTAGAGCTACTTGAAGATAATAGGGTATGTCGAATCCTACACATGGAAGCTTGGAACATAAGGCACTCGATTTCAGTTGCAAGCGTGGTTTTCTTAGAGAGAAATAGATTATCTGAATCAAATGTGCTATCATGAAGCTTCCTCTGGGCAGAGTTAGTGGCAGTTATGGAACTGGTATTTGAAGATGAAGCAGCCACGCCATCAGATGCAACAATGCTGTTATTACAAGATCTTCTGTTGTTTTGGTCTTTCACACTCTCCACAACAGTGTAACAGTTCTTTGACTGGACATTAGTACTTGAATTTTGCTTTAAATTGTTGCAAATTTTTGGATTTATGAGTGTGCCAGTCTTCTCATCACCCCCATCAAAACAAGGAGAACTAGGCGGTGTTGCACCATATACATAATTGTTTGAGCTTGAGCTTGAACTTTCCACTTTCCGAGATTTGGGACAGTATGGGCTTCTGAAGATGGATGAAGATAACTCACTTGAAGGAGTTTCCACTGCCCCAAATTCAGAGGCAAATGTCATCAGAGCTTCAGCTTTTATAATATGATCAAACTCGGTGGAAATTGTAGAAGATGCTGCGGATTGATTTACTAAACCAAATGAAGAGGAGTTATTTATGACCCCTTGATTTTTGCTGAGAACCTCGTCATTAACTGCTTGAGGTGGATTAAAGCTGTCAAAGGAAGTAAAACCTTCATTGGAAAGCAATGGATCTGAAACATCCATGATACCACCTGGGCTGCTGAGTATATCACCACAATCTGGTGCAGAGAACATAAGAGCCTGCGATTCTGCAGTTCCTGGGGGCTTCAGGGAAAGGACAAAGTAAACATGTTCAGACTTCATAAATTTCATTTTCAATCTCTTTCTAGTTTTTACTTACCTATTAGCAACAGACGTAAGATAAAATTAACTTCTACAAAAAAAAAACCTCAAGTACACATTATTTATCACCCATAATATATTATAATTTATAAGCATAACTTTCTAATTTGTTTCGACAATTGGGAATTTTTTTTTTACTTATGAGGGAACTAAAAAAAAATTATCCTAATTTTGTGGTTTAAAAACACTACATATTCCCCTACCAGGGATAAGTATATGTGCCATAACAAAAAGGTTTAAATCATAAGTAAAATATAATAAAATCATTAGGGGAGTTAAAGCATTAATAAAATTATAAAAAATAGAGCTAAGGAAAGAAGCTTCAAAAGTAAAGATATTATCATGTTTGAAAGAGGAGAAAATGAAGACTAGAAACCAAAGACATTCAGTTCAACAATATAGACTACTTTATGGATTATATGTAAAAGAAACAGAAATACCTCTCCAAAAGGTAAGGCATCACTTTCGAAGAAGTCGCCAAAATCTCCAAACTCATGAAGAAGAGCTAGAATATCTGTACCCACATCTCTATCGTCATCATCCCAGTCCCAATAAGATCCAATCTGCTCGTTTCCAACTCCTGTAACCACTGAATTGTTAACTTCTCCAGGACCAAGATCGGACTTGTACGAATCTTGCATGGGAAAATTTGAAATTGCACCCATTTGACCGTATGAAGCTGTCATCCCTGGTCGTGAACGCTTGGAACCCTATTGAAAAGTTACAGTTTCTTTATTCTTCTGAAACTAATAGATTGATCTAACTAAACAAACTTAAATTTATATAACATCACAAAATTCCATGTTCTTTAGGATTGATAAATTGATTTACACAAACACATTGATTTTAAAATTGTTACCTCAGCTGTTGACAGTGAAGCAGGACTGAAGCTAATTAAAACAAATAAATTAAATATATTCACAAAAAAGACAAAGAAACAGAGACAAAGACAAAAACAAATTCAAATTTTCTTTTTTCGTATTCAATTAATATATTTCGTGGAAAAAAGAAAATCTTTACTACCCCAAAGGTAACATTCAAATTTTACTCCCCAATTCCTACCTTCCCCACCACAAATACACCAAAATCCAACTATTTTTTAAAAAATAAAATAAAATAACTAGAACAATTTCCTAGTTGATTGCAAATCATTTTCGGCTCTGTAATATGAAAAACTCTTCCTCCTGCAGAAAATTGTCTTCCCAATTTTCAGGATTAGTTAATACTAAACACGTACAAAACAGTTTACCTTAGCTTAATTTGGATGTCTAATTTCGACACGTCATACATTTAAAGCCAGAGAGAAAATATTACAAAAACGAAAGTATCACAATTAGCTAGCAATAAAGCATAAGAAGTTCCAAGCATATTGTTCCCAAAGAAAATCTAACGAACAAGAGAAAGAGGTCCCAATTTGGTACAAAAGTTTGTATGCATTTCTGTAGCCAGCAAATGATTTTAACAGTAAGTTTCATGTCTTAATAGGGGTCCCTACAATTATTTCCAATTTGATACTTATAAATTTCTGTAGCCAGCGATGATTTCATCAGCATAATGTTATAACAGTAACTTTCATGTCTTACACAGAAGCTACTTTGTAAATTAAGAAACCGCATACCAATTTGGGGAAATCCATATCCATTTGATCATTAGATGATAAACCAGATTGTCCACAGGTCAATGAATCAGCATCAGCCTCAAGTTCACTTGTGCCAGTGATCATCTTATAATCACTATCACTGGAGCTGCTGCTTAAGCTACTAATGCTGCTGTTATTACTGTTGCTGCTACTTTTATAACCATGCTGTGAGCGTTTATTATTGATTTCATTCAATCCTTCTAAACTATCTACATCGTCAGCACTGCATGAAAAGGAATAGATATTTAAGAAATTATAATAGTGATCAGATTCAGGGCATGTATACAAAATTTTGGAGACAATAAGAAATATGTAATGGAAAGTCAATTGTTGTGAGGAGTATTCTTATGAAAAGAGCAGCAGAATGGAAATAGAATAACCAACCCAAAACATATAAAAAAATATAATAAAAAGCAATTTTACTGACCATTGCACAAAAAAAGCTGAGCCAGATAATGAGGGTCCTATCCAATTCTGCAGCCAAAATCTGCAAGTTCAAAGCATGACATAATTCAAAAACCAGACAAAAAGAATTTACAACTTCAGAGTTTCTCCTTATTTTTTTGTGCTACAGGAAAATGTTCGGCTACCAACATCATTAGGCTACATGATTAAAAAGAGACCTGATACTTCAAGAAAGTTATTGATTTATATAATTATTGAATGAATTCACTATTCAGAAAAACAAGACATGAGGGAACTCAACAAAAAGTTAAGGAATGTTTGGTATCGATACTAATAACTGTTTTCTGGAACTTGTTCTATGAGAACAAATAGGAGTACTTCGCATTCATCTCAGAGAATATTTTTTCAAAAACAAAGCTAAGGAAAATAGGAAACTATAAGAACAAAAATGAAGTTTATAGTGTTTTTTTATTCTCAAACAAAACTTGTATTTAATTTTATATTAAATAATAGCCAAAGAAATGTCACTTGTGTTTCCTGGAAAAAATAAAATT
This sequence comes from Cannabis sativa, assembly GCF_029168945.1. NCBI lineage: Eukaryota > Viridiplantae > Streptophyta > Magnoliopsida > Rosales > Cannabaceae > Cannabis > Cannabis sativa. The sequence continues at coordinate 73,276,861 of NC_083606.1, read as the reverse complement.
ATAACTATCCTTACTTTCTCTATCCTCAATATTTCTAACATCACTTTTTCTTTTCATTTTCTCTAAGCCAAATCAATGAAGAATATAACTTTCTTCAAGAATCAATTTCCACAAATTTATAAGGACCAAAGTCAAGAGACCAAATACGTCGATTCCCTATTGTTCCAAAAAAGAAAAAGTGGCCATGGATAGTACAAATTAACTTTATGTACCTTTTAAGAGAAGATCTTGTAAATGATTTTTGCAATACAGGAACAAACACGGCTTCAGGTGGATATAGAAATGTTTTCTCGTACACTGATAAATTATCTACAACTCCCTTTTGATCAACTTTCCCCAAAGCAGAAGATTCAGCAACATGATGCTGGGATGTATTCTTGTTGAAATTTGAGTTTGAATTCCCTTGCCCGTCACCTTCTGATCTATGGCAACCAAGGGTTACTTCTAAATAACAATTTTGTCCCCCAAGTTGGCAACCAGAACCTTGAGAAACATGATTTGGAAGACCAACTAAACCATTTGAAGCTTTAAACTTGTTGGAACTGTTTAAAATAGGCACAAAAAAATGACGTAGGGGTTATTTTTCAGATCAATAGTCAATCAGCTCGTGATATTCCGATTAAATGGGTAAAGCATACCCTAAGTATAACTGTTTTACAAGATCATCAGAACAACATCCAGTAAGTCTGCCACGTATTCCATGAGGAGAAACAATCACTGCAAATATAAATTGAGGTTACAAAAATAAGTCAATAAAAATGCTCATGTAGAAGTAGAACAAGAAAGGGAGCATTTTTTTTTTATTTCTTTCTTTCAGCGGGGAAGGGAAAGGGGGGGAGAGACACCAGAAAAACCTTAATTTTCTCATCCCTTTAAAGAGGTAAACCAACCTGGAAGTTTGTAACTAGAATTATTAGAAGATTGCTTCGACACTCTCTCTATGTCACCACTTGAAAGAGCACGGACATGCCTAGAATCAAATGAAGAAAAATATATGTTAACATCGACAGAAAAATTCATTCCAAGGAAACATACAAGGTGTGAAATTCAAGTACTTTGAGGATATAATAGCGTGCACAAAAATTCCCTCTTCCGTTGCAGCAAAGATGAATTCAACCGTATGCTGCCCTCTTCTACAAAAACACACTGACGGATTAGTGATAATAATAAGAAATAACATTTTATTAAGCAATAATAGTTTCAAACAAATTAAACCAATTATCTTTTAGATACAAAATACAAGTTTGATTTTTCATTGTGTTATAAGAAAATAAACAGAGGAGTTTTATATGAAACAAGAGTGATCAATGTCCAATTATAAACATACCTGAATGTTTCTTCGCTTTGAGATGGACGGAACTTTGAGAACACATCTCCGTACCTCATATAGGAGAGTCCATAAAGTGCTCTGTCAATATGAGAAAAAAAAAACCATCAAATCATGATCATGTTTCATACGATCCAAAATAAAGGTTTATTTGTAACCTGCTAACCTTTCTATACAATTCCTTAAAGCCTGTGAAAGAGCAGTGGCAACCTCTTCAGAGTCTCCAGGAGCCAACCAAACCCCAGATTTAACAACTACCTCGATATAAATAAAACAAATAAATCAATCATTTCAAAGCACAAAATGAATATACTGCCTACATATCTTCGAAAAAATATAATAACAAGGGCCAGAAAAAAGCCTTATTCTCAGACGTTCATTACACAACTCGCAAGAAGAACAACAAAAACTGAAAGAATGAGTGCTACCTCTTAGTCGAGATACAGCAGCTTGAGCAGACTCAATGACAGAAGAATGATGTCCAGGAAGAAAAAGCCACAACTTGATTTTCTCATCTGTGAATTTTTATGAAATTAAGTTACATAACCAAATACTATCCAGTATATCATCTTATCTTATCAAAGAATACTAGCTCACAAACAGTAATACCACCGATGCCTCGCTATCTCACCAGGATTGTGCAAACCCTGAGATGGATCCCAGGGTCCAACAAAGGAATTGGTCCAAGTGCTGAGAAATCCTTCCTTCTGCAACTGCAGATGTGATGAAAGCACAAGCATCGTAGCAGCATCTTTCTGCTCCACTTTCAAACTGCTCATCAAATAATTCTACACTTAGAAATGTTTCCAGAGTATAATCATCAGTGGATTAAAAATCTTTACTTTGATTGTATTCTAACCTTTTATCGGGTATAGAGATCCAATCTGATTCATGGGGAAGAAACTGGAACCATGAAACTTGATGAAGACCTCCCTGTACATATAATTACTCTCAAATTTCAACCCCAAAAAAGACTGGTAACTAACTAGCAAACCTTAAAAAACAGTGACAAGTTTTCCAACAGCTTTCCAAAGACTACCAATAACATGAACATGTCTAAAATCCTTAAACTTAAGATCTTCCAAAGTAAATTCATTCGACGAAACTGTCACTATCAACATGTGAGGTTCTCATTCTCGTAAACTCAATCTCTCAATTGAAAAACTAATCATTTAGTCTCACTAAGAACATGAAAGCATTCATACCTAACCTCAAACCAATATATAGTTACCCCAAAAACAATCACTTAAGTTAATTACACAAAGCCATTAATAAAATAGTAGAATTGAATCAATAATTTAAACTGAGAGAGAGAAAAAAAAAAAGAAACATACGATTTTGAAAACATTAGTCAACATCTCTTCAAAATTGACCGTGAATCCTTAAACCTGCTAATAAGCCTGCAAAAACATCGACTCATTATGAATTCAAGCTTCCACAAGCTCCCTCAATATTAAAATCAACATTTGTTTTTTCATTACAAAATTAAATTGAGCTTCGACAGAAGAAGTATAGATTACAAGTTCGAATCTTGAATAAAAAAAATTAATAAACATATTATTATAATTATTACACTTACTTCCATTGTTGAGGAATGAAATAGAGAAACCCTAGGAAACCATGAGTGAAACTCAATTCGAATCTTAAGAGAGAAGGAGGTTGAAAATGGTGGAAGACGAGTGAAGGCGGCAAAATCTTAAGAGAGATCGAATTGCGAGTTTGTTGTTTCGTTTTGATTGGGAATTTGATTGTCAATTTTTCCGAGTAACCAAACACAAATAATCAGAGGAAAATAGAATCTGAGAATGGAAGACAGACAGCGCGTGGAGCGCGTGTCTACGAAAATCACATGTAATAAAAAAAATATTTCAAAAATACCAAAAAAAACAAAATAAAAATAGTATAAATTAAGGGAAATTACCGTTGTTATACTCGAAATTCGGGTACCATTTTAATAGAGGACACGTGCCAAGGGGCATATGGATCGATGAAATATCTTTTGATGGAATAACTTATTAATTGCGTAAATAATAGAGTATACTTGCAACTCGTTGACTATAAGGTTTTATGCGAGATAAAAATATACAAATTGTTGTCTCGCGTATTAACGAGAAACCATACGTCATTGGATGCATAAAGCGAGATATCAACTTCGTTATACCTGGGTAGACTAAAGCAATGCATATCGATTGAGGAGACACTTAGCATATAATATACAAACTAAGTATATCAGTTGAGTAAACTCAAGGCCTAATAAGCGAGGCGCCTATCTCGCTATAGGAAGGAGCACTCCTGTTACTTTCACCAATCAACTTCAGACATCTTTCAGTAAGACTTATAGTCTTCGCGAGTCAGAAGCTGATATTTAAATGACTGTCGAAGTACTCTTTGTAAATAAGAACTGCGATTGTCAAAATGAAGCGTAAGAAGCAACGAGGCATACATTGTTAACCTCGGAAATATAGGGGGAAAAGCTCCAGCTCGCTATCAAGGTCATTAGAATTGAGTTCTTGTCGAGACATCCCAGAACGCTATGATTTAAGAAGTGTTTAAACACACGATCATTTTGACTCAGTAAAAGCGGATAAATCACAGATGTGTGATATTCAAATAATAACCGCATGTATACTACGTGATATGTAATCAAACTCCACAATTTCAGAGGATAAACATTGTAAAGATTACAGCTAACTATGTAATTAACGGCCTACTATGTGATTATAAATAGAGGCAAGTAAGATCAAAAAAGGGACGAAAAAAATATCATACAAAAAAGGTCCTGAGAAGCTATCAGAAATCTAATAAGATTGACTTGTGGATTATGCAAAATTTTAACTGCAAAACCACGTAAAAAATCATTTGTGTTCATACCTTTTCATTTACTGTTTTTATTTTTCTATGTGAGATTATCACTATTAGGCTCAATTTTTGGTTAACGAAAATTTGCGTTAACAACCCTATATACTATTTTTTTTAACTTTTTTTTTTAATTTACAGTTTGAGTTTGTAAAGTGGTTTCTCCAGTAATTTCTAGGTGGGCTGGTATACAGATTTTGGTTGCGATTTAAGTTACTAATTAAAATAGCGCAGAATTTAAACTTTTATATTAAACAGACTGAAAATAAACTTGTAATATATTTAAACTTTTCAAAATAGTTGGGATCCCAAAAATATTTACAAACTTATTACAAGTTCTTTCTTTCTAGCCGACCTAAGCGGCAAAACAGAATACAAAAGTCAACACTGTTAGACCCATAACCCGCTTGGTCTGAAGTGGCATGAACATCTACATTCTTCGCCCTGCTCCTGAAACTCATGGCTGATCGGCTAAAGCCTTACCCTTTCCTGCACAGTAGAGCACCTGTGAGCCAAGCCCAGCAAGACAGTATAAATCATAACAAATATAATATGCTCATTCACATATGTCTGTGTAGCACAGACCTGATCACTATATCAACATGCCCATTTATGTCTACGTGGCATAGACATATGTGTTGCGCTCACACATCTAATTAAATCTACGTGACGTAGACCTACGTGTTGCTCTCACACGTCTAAATACATTAAGGCCTTAGAAGTGGTTCATCTCGGTTATGTGTACCGAGTCCAACCTGATTATGCCTTGAGCGCATAATCCCTCAATTTCATTTCAATTAACATGGCATGGCATTTATACACATATTTCACTAGGGTAATAACCCTAGGCTAACAAACCGTTCCTTTTAGGGTAATAACCCTAATCCCGGTTACAATAACTCACATATATCATCTTCAACATAAGCGCCACTACGCATACTCTACGTGCAAACTACTATCTTACCTGTTGTCCAGTAAATAGAAAGAGATTCCGAATCCCCGGGTGCTCCTGATCAGGTGCCGGTAATCCTAGTCACACAAATCTGGGATAAACACTTAGGGTTAACCCCTGACTTTTAACTCAATAAAATTCAAGCATGGCATTTACAATTCAGATAATCATACAGAGCTCGGAACGAGCTTTCCAACGATATAAAGAACTCCCAAATCGGAGTTCGGAATCAAAAGTTACGAACTTTCGAAAAATCAACTCAAATCTGCCCAAAAACACGAGGGCGGGCCGCGGCATGCCCAGACCATGCCGCGGCACCTGGGACCAATTCCCAGGTCCACTCAAAGGAGCGGGCCACAGAGCATGCCGCGGCATCTGGGTGCAGAACCCAGAAAACCAGCAGCAAACTTCGAATTTCAGCAAGAACAACCAAACCTTTCACTCCAATTTCTCAACCAAGCATACAAATTAACAATTGGGATCACTAGCAATTATAAGGTGCTCAAATAACATACTTCATGCATCCAAATCCCCATAAAAATACCACAATTTCAGATTGAGAAACACAACAATATCATGCTCAAACTAAGCAAATCTCAAGCTCAAGAACAAGAGCTTTCTCTTCAACTATTCAAACAGTTTTCCAGTAATTAAACACCCTAGAAACACATGAATCCAAGCTAAAAACATACCATAAAATCTCAGCTTAAACTTATCAAAGAAGCATACAACAATAAAAAGCTCAATTCCACAAGATACATCAATTCACATCATCATGCAACAAGAAAATTCAAAACTTAAGAACATGCTTTTTACTCTACAATTTCAGCAAGAATTCAATATTCAGTTTCAATTAATTCAGCAAGAAACTACCTTGATTCCTTGCACAAGCTTTAACCCAGTCTCCAACACAACAAATTTTCCAACCAACACTCTTAATTCAAGCTAAATCTCACAAATCACACTTTGAAAACTAAGAGGGTAAGAGAGGGAGAGGGTGAGAGAATGAACAAACCAGAAAATAAATATCAATTCCCTCAAAAATCATTTTTCCAAACTTAGTAATAAGAGGTCAAATGACCAAAATACCCTTAGGGCCCAAAACACACATATTCTCCCACTCGAGGGTAATTTAGACATTTCATATTCAATCATATCCAAACAAATTTCAGATTATCACATGTCAAATAAAATGCCAAATAATCAATTCAAATTGCATTTCGGGCCCAAACCCGATTCAGTCCGAAATTTCCAATTGTGACTATACCGCGCCAACCTGTCAGAACACACCTGAAAAGACCACACAGGCATACTATATAATAATATAGTTCTATTAAGCACGTAATTAAATTAGTTTCATCAATTTAACCCTCTCGGGTCATAATTACCAAAATGCCCCTAGCTCACCAACGGGGTCTTAACATGTTAAATTTCATATAATTTCACATATATTGAACTATATAATAATATAATTCCTCAATTATTTATAATTATCTAATTAGGGTTTTGCTAATCCTTTTCTTACTTCCGGGTATTTCTTTTTATTCATTATAATACTTATATAGAACCGGTTCTATTTTAATTAAAATTAATTTAAAATATTTTGTGTTATTTAGTTTTATTCGTTAATTATGTTACATAATCGATTATATTTCAATTATAACTGGTTTAAGTTATTTTACATTATTTATTTTTATTCATTATGTTGTAGAATCGATCTTATTTTTTATTTAAGGTAAATAGCGGCATAAACCTAATGTTTATTTTTAGCGGTATAAATACCCAATGTTTGTAAAATTGTAATTTTCCAGTTTCGTCAGTACAAACTCTGTTTTGAATTTATTAAAAGAACATTTAGAAGTAACTGATACTACATATTTCTATCTTGACCCAATGATCAAGAATTTAAGCCTTATATGTGCCCTGTTTAAGACAATTGCAGAGTCTGTACTGACAAAATTAGAGAAAAATTACAGTTTTACAAACATTGGGTACTCATGCCGCTAAAAATAAACATTAGCCGGGTTTATGCCGCTTACAAACATAAAACTTTGAGTATTTATGCCGCTATTTACCCTTTTATTTAAATCTGAATTTTTTAATGACTTTTTCGACAACAATGATTTTTCTAGTGATGATGATTTTTTTGGTGACTTTTCTGGCGATAATAATTTTTTCGGTGACTATTCTGGCAATAATAACTTTTTCAGTGACTAGTCTGACGACTTTTCTGGCGTTAGTAACTTTTTCGGCAAAACTTATTATTGTTTTACAAATATAAATTTTTTATTTTTTTACAAAAATACAGCATAAAAAACTTATTTAAATGTAAAAAAAATAAAAAAAATTCATGTAATTTCTACAAAAATATATATAGTTAGTAGGCTGGTGGCTTATGTGACGTTTCCATTTTATTTATTTTTTTATAAAATTCTTTTTTTTTTTAATTTTTGTGGTTGGGGTGTGATTTCAATCAATTTAAATAATATATATTATAAAATATATGATAACAAAAGGGAATTTTGATTTTATATACTTAAAAAATAAAAAAAAAATTTATTATTAAACCTAAAACTTAAACCCTAAAAAAATTATACATTTTTTTTTAAAACCCCAAAAATACCCCCTTCTCTCTCTCTGCATCATCTCTCTCTCTCTATCTCACATCCTTGCCGCCACCCTCACCACCACCTCCATTCTCCGACCTCCGACCCTCACCGCCACCTCCGACCACCCGCACCAACACCCCGACCTAGCCCCACTCTCTCAGACCGCCCAAAATTGCACCCCGAAAGTCGCAAAAAAAAAAAAAAAAAAAATTGGTCCCGTCCGATGGCCGATGGTCCTATACAGGGCCGGCCCAAGCATTGGGCAGCTTGGGCCATTGCACAAGGCCCCCATCTTTTTAAGGCCCAATTTTTTATTTTTTATTTATTTTTTTTTTTTTTAAGAAAAGGCTTATTTTTTTTTTTTCTATTATATACACATAAATAAAAAATTTATAATTAAAAATTTATGAATAAATCTTAAAAAAAACTAGTAATAAAATTGTAGTTTTAATGTACACGGTTTTTTTTTTTTTTTTTTCTAAAAAAGGCCCAATTTTAAAATTTTGCACAAGGCCCCAAAATGCTTGGGCCGGCCCTGGTCCTATATATATATTTTAGGTAAAATAAACAATAACGGAGAAAAGATATATTTATGATTTCCTATAAATATCTATACACAGTAGTATTTAGTTGTAGTTATAGTCATAGTAGAATTAGGTTATCGTATAATAACGTGTACATACTTCTTCTGGGACCTTCGCTTTCCCTCCTATATATATGTCTCGATCATTTTCGTCGTCATTCGTTTTGCAGAGAGATCTGAGATTGTTTCGTTTATCCAAAAATGGAAGATAATAAATATAAGGAAGAAGAGAGGTTGGAGTTATTTCATGGGTACAGAGAACGTTTGAAAGAAGAAATCAGAAAGAAAAGGATGAACAAATCAACTACTGTTCCTCCCAATAACATTAATAATTCTAGGAAAAAGCTTCAATATGATAATTATGGATCATTTTTTGGCCCATCACCATCATCTAAACCAGTTAATAATAATATTATTGCTTCAAGAGTAATTCAGGAGATGAGTAAGTCAATAACTTCATTATTATCATCTCCCAAAGTTGTGACTGATGATGATGATGATGTTAAAACTAAAGTTCAGAAACTAAAAGATTCAAGAGACTATTCCTTTTTAATGAATGATGATGATGATGATGATCAAATGTCAATGAAAACTAAACAAGCATTGGGAAATAATGTTAGTCATGCAAAAAAGACATCATCAACTCCTATGAGTGGACACTCTAGTAGATTACCTTCACCAAGTAGTAGGCTCACTTGGCCACCAATGGATTCTACAAGACAGCATAGTAGCAATAATGGAACTGGGCCTAGTCGGCCTAGTATCAAAAACGGAACTGGGCCTAGTCGGCCTAGTAGCAATAATGGAACTGGGCCTAGCCGACCTAGTAGCAATAATAGAATTGAGTCTGGTCGGCCTAGTACCAGTAATAGAACTGAGCTTGGCCGACCTAGTATCAGGAGTAATGGAACTGGGCCTAGCCGACCTAGTAGCAATAATAGAATTGAGTCTGGTCGGCCTAGTACCAGTAATAGAATTGGGCTTGGCCGACCTAGTATTAGTAGTAATGGAACTGGGCTTGGCCGGCCTAGTATCGACGAACAATAGAATCGGGCTCGGCCACCAAGAGTAAAGAATGGAACTAGGCCTAGCCGCCTGGGCCCAAAGAACGGACTAAGAGTTCAATTTCTTGTCCCAAGAACTCATCCATGCCAAGTATGCAAAAATCCCTTTCTTCAAAGTTGCAACCCTCTATTTCTAGGCAGCAACAGTTAGAGGTTGTTGCTAAGGCTAAATTGTTGTCAAGACCTCAGATCAACAAGCCACAAAAACAAAGTTCATCCCACCTTACATCATATAATGACAACTGCCCCAAGAAAAAGCCAATGAAGCAATACTCTGACGATGAGGGTGATGAGGGTGAGGATTACCAAGCCATTAGTATGATGATCAGACAAATGTTTAGGTATAATCCTAACAAATTCGTTGGTCGTGATGATGATGATAGCAACATGGTGGCCAACTTTGACGATATTCAAAGAGAAGAGAAAAGAAGTGAGAGAATGGGGAGAAGAAAAGACAAAAAAGAGCAACTTTTGATAGAGGAAGAAGAAAGAAGAGAGAGAGAAGCTAAGATGAGAAGATTAAAGAAGCTAAAGTTTGAGCATTAGAAGTATTAATATTTGATATTGAGTCTTGAGAATGGTGGAATTATACAATCTGATTTTCCTTCTATTTTTAAAAAATATTTCTACTATCACTTATTTTAAACTTTAATTTTAGTTAATGAACAAGCCCATAATGCTTTTTTTTTAAGAAAAACTTCATTGTAATACTTATTGTATATTTTAAGTACATTAATCTTTTAATAATTGATTTCTTATATTTTTAATTTATTTTTTTATGCTCACATTGTTTTACTATTGTTTTTTTTAAGAAAAAAATTACATTTGTAATTAACTTAAGATAATGTTACACTAAATTGATTTTCAATTAAAATAATTAAACATTAATCATACAATTTTTTTTTATATATAATATGTATATGAAAAAATATAATAAAAATGAATATTACATATATCTTTTAAAAAATTAATTATTATTATTTTTATATAATATCTGTTTACTAAGATTTTCGAAAACTAAATATTTAAGAGCTCAAAAAATAATAATTTACAAAAATTAGAAGGAAGATTTGTCACATGGTTCAGGTGTTAATAAATCTTAGTCCACGAGTCAGTCTATTAGTCTCTAAGGGCGGTATTGATGAATTTACAGTATTTTACAAGAAATTCTAACTTTTTACCCTTAGTTTCTTTTCGAAGAAGATCAAGGGTAATCTTAGCAGGCGTGAGTGGACTTCCACATGCCCCGTCATCGTGGATGATTCTTAATTTGGGGAGACCTTTCAACGATAGAGCAGTTTTAGAGGATTTCAATTATGGGAGGATTAATGTGGTTTTCTCTATTTCATGCCACATGTCATATCTTGTAAAAACGCAGATAACAATATCATTTATATATAAATTGTATTTATATACCGCTTAGTATCATTTATATATATACTCGATTGATATTACGTGCAATGCACATATAATTAGTTTTCTTTTTGATTAGGTAATGTTAAGTATAATACATGTATGTTTAATTTTTAAATTATTACATGGAAAATACAAATTCACACTTTATTTACAAAAATACCTCCATAAGGCGTGGACAACATTTATACCTTTTATGTAATTTTAATTACCAAAATATCTCTTACACTATCACTTACACAATTAAACGATGGTTGCAGAGTGGTTGTTGGGTGGTTGCGCGATGGTTGCATCAAACGAAGGTTTCAATCAGACGAAGGTTACTGGGTGGTCGGCTGAAGGTTGTATCAGATGAAAGTTTCAATCAGATGAAATAACTGTTAGCAAAATATTTATGTAACTATTATGAAACATTAAAAATCAAAACAGTGTTTCCACGTACGTAATTCTATTTACATGTCTCTTCATGATTTAATATGAACAAATTCATCATTAGAAATTAGGAAAATAATGAAAATACACAGGGATAAATATTTTACTATAGCATTTATGTAATTTTTTTTTTTTTGGATTATACTTGAGTTGGATTGTTTGAAAACTTTAGTTCAACTTTTTGAGATTTACATTTCATGAATCTGAAAATTAAAGTCAGGACATTAGTTTAATTTATGCAAATTAAACTGGATTTCCGATTGAATTTTAGTTTCGTAGTAGTTTTTTAATACTTTTTTTTTTCATGAATTCGAAATAACTCCTATTTTGATTGATTTTGGTCGTCTTCTCAGGTGAAGTCGTCAAAATTAATGGTGGTTCTCTTTCTAGTTGATTTTTTTGTTACGGTTGCGTTGGAACCATGAATCCTGGGTTGAAAGTGTGTGTAAGTGGTATTTGTGTAAATTTTTTTATTTGGGTTGTATATTTGTTTATTTGACCAGCTGAAAGTAATTTTGTAATATTGTTACTTTTTTCGGTTAAAACTGAAAAAATCCCTTAATCTCTTAATTTTAATTGGGTAATGTATTTTTTCTTTTTAATTTTTGAAATGGAGTTTGGGATTTTAATACTTAAAAAAAAAAATTAGTTATTGCGGCTGTGTGCCTTTGGATGTAATTATATATATATATACGTATTTTATATGTACAATAAAATCCAGGTGAGATTTCACGGTGAATCGTTGTGTGTCTGATTGTGCAGAATTATCTCTTATTTTAATTCATGGTTAAACCAACAAAGTAAAAAATATCTACAATATAAAATATTTCTATAATTTTTATTTTTAAATATATATAATAATATTATAAAATTAATAAAGAATTAATATTATGTTAAGTAATAGTATATTATGTTAAAGTTAACATAGAAAACCAAAAAATACTGTTAAATTAAAAATTATGTTACATAACCACATTTTATATAAAAGTAGATATATTTAATATATTGTTGGAGCTTTATAAAATTTTATAAAAATAAAAAGTGAAGTGAGTTAATGGAGTCTCTAAGGATTACCTAATTTTGTGCGCATGGGTGAGGACTCACATAGAGGACCACCACACGCGTGTGCGCCGTTGTCGTCGTCCATCTGACCGATCGTGCCGAACCAAGCTGAGCTGGCGGCGGGCGAGTGTGGTGTCACTTTATTTTTTGGAGAAAATTTATTTATTAAATTATTATTTATTTATTTAATTAATTAAAACAGTTTTTAAATGTGTTTAATTAATTGGTAAACACAAACTTCTTGATTTTTAGCATTGTTTCCACGATTCCACACTATCCCACGTTCTAACGTTCCCTTCAATAACGTCTTTTTTCTCGTTACTACCTTTTGTGCATTGTCTATATAATGCATCAAAACTAACAGGAGAAACACATTTCTTTTTCTCACTAAAAAACATATAAGACATATACATATGATTATATTACATATATATTCTGAGCAGTAGTACAGTTTTTAAGAGTGGTATTTTGACGGTTCTCTATCATGCAATAGAGCTCCGATACAGTGTGTTCGACTAGGCTATTTTAGCTTGGGGACGACAAGGCTGATAGTTTGCTTGTACAGTTCTGGGCAATACCACAAATGTCTTAAAGAGAGCGACCTAGTCCACGACTCAGCCCAGATTTTAATTCGATAAATTTATTCTTTTTTTTTTATTTTCTGCAGCAACTATTTTCAATCATTTTAAAACGTTGTGTTTTTACCATGGCTACCGATGAGAATTCTGGTGTTGTTGATATAAACAAACCTTTTCGTTTCTAGGGAAACTATTTTAAAAGATGGAAACAAAAAATGTTATTTTTCCTCACTATAAAAAATGTTACTTATATTCTGACGACTGATAAATCTGTTGTTTGTGATACTTCTAAGGATGATGAAAAGCAGAAGCAAGCTGGGTCGAGAATGATTAATAGTGCAAAAATTATATTCTCAATAGTTTATCTGATGATTTGTATGACTATTATAATTTTGACAAAAATGCTAAGGAAATCAGGGACGATCTTCAAAAGAAATACGACACTGAGTAGGGTGGAACTAAGAAGTACGCTGTCACCCGTTACTTCAAATTCTAGATGACTGACGATAAGTCAGTGGAGGCTCAGTCTCATGAACTTCAAAAAATTACTCACAAAATAATTTCTGAAAGTATGTCTTTAGATGAACAATTTCAAATTGCTGTTATTATTGACAAATTACTTCTTAGTTCGAAAAAATTTAAAAATATTCTCAAGCACAAAACAAAAGAATTATCTTTGAAAAGTTTAATCACTCGCCTTCGTATTGAGAAGAAGGCTCGTAAATAAGACCAAAAAGAAAAAATGTTTGTTGTGTCAAACAACAATACTAAGAAATTCAATGCAATTCTAAAACCCATTAGAAAAAAATTTAAGAATCAGAATCGCAATCATGCTCTAAACCATAACAATAATTCTCGAAATAACAATCAGGTCTCATATAATTATTATTAGTGCAATTAAATATCAAGTTCATATAATTTAATGTAATAATTTTATTATAAAATATCACCCTAAATGCGGCTGTCACTCCGGGCCGAGGCTTTGCGGGGTTCGGGGGGGTGGTCCGGGATGGTGAAGGGGTTGTGTGGGCAGCATGGGCAGGGGGTACAATTGGGGACTTTCAGGTGGCAATGGCGGAACTCCTGGCTTTACGTGAGGGGCTGATGCGGGTGGCTCGTTTGGGGTTCTCTTTGACGCGTGTGGAGACGGACTCCTCTGTGGTGTGCTCTTGGATTAATTTTCCTGATAATATTCTTATGTTTAAACCAATTGTTGAGGAGATTATTTCTCTTTTAGCTGCTGTTGGTGGTGGTTCTTGTTGTGCCATTTCGCGTGATGCGAATGGTGTAGCCCACGCACTAGCTAAGTCTGTTACTAGTTTTAATGGGAGTCATATGTGGGCAGATGCTTGATTAGTGCTCCTGTAACAGCTGATTTGATTTGAGTTAATAACATACTTTCTTTCAAAAAAAAAAATGTCACCCTAAATAGTAGTGTCCAATAACAATAATGCTAATTTGATGTATTCAACTCTACCCTTACTATCACTCTCAAATTCAGAAGGCCTTTAATTGTATAGTGATCAGCCCAACAACTCACTCACCTAGCAAATTAATTCACTTTACAAATATTGACTCTCATCATCAACTCTTCTAACTGTATATACATTAATTCCAACAACCATATTAATTATGATCACATCTCTAATCTCACAAGGATAAATATTTACTATATAATGCTATTCATCACTTTCAAATCCATGCAAATAACTACTATTTCTACTTTGAAGTTACAAATTAAATAATTACTATTTTTTTTAAAAAATAAAAATAAAAAACAATAAATAAGATTTTGCCCTTTAATTATGATTCTTGTTAAGTTTTGTTTTTAAATTTTTTTATTGCGAAAATTCTTTTCGAATTATACAAATTGTTGCAAATTAAATATTCCCCTTTAGTTATATGTTGCTCATATTTCAAAACAATTTGCTTATATGAGTATGAGTTACCAGTACAATTTGAGCTACCTAAAATTTTGTTTATTAGCATTAAATATATAAATAGTAGTTTTAAGAATGTACATTATACATACGCTCATAATTTATTATTAGACTGTTATTTATATATTTATTTTTTGACTGAACTCTTAATTAAACTAAACTAGATTAACGTGATAGTGTTATATCAATAAGCAAGGACAGATGGACTTTAGTCCATATGTAGGCTTAAGCCCTCACTTAAATATATACATTAAACTTTTCACATGTAGATATATACATATATTAATTCACTTCACTCAATTTATTAAAGTCCAATTCACAAAAGCCCTCACTCAATATCTTAATCATAATTCATGAGCCCACCATCATTCTAATCAAGCCCATTTTAAAAGTAGTCCAATACAAATAATAAAAAAATGGGTAAGTTGAAAAATGCCTCTTTTATTCATCAATTAATCAAATTTACCTCTAATTTTATATTTTTTTGAAACATACCTCTTTTTATATGTATTGTACCCAAAATACCCTTACATAATAGAATCACATGGAGAGTATCTTGAAGTGACAGGGGCAAAATTGGTACAATGTTTAACAAAAGAGGTAAAAATGATAGATTTTAAAAAAGAAGGTAAAAATAAAAGAGGACAATATAAAAAGGGTATAGAGTGCAATTTCCTCATAAAAAAATAACACTTTATTAAAAAATAAAATAATACTATTGACAATATTTTATTTTATTTTGTTGAAGATGAAAATTTGAAATGATACATTTATCAATTATTTTTATTAGTTTTGACTTAATATTTATTCAAGCCCTCACTCAGCTAAATTTCTGGCTTCGTCACTGTCAATAAGAATGCAACTACATGGGGTATTTCTAATAATTTTTATAGTTCAGGATGAATTTTTACGAACTCTACAAGAATCATAGTTTAGGGAGGATAAATCCTATTTATTCAATAAAAAATTACACTATACCCGTGCAAAACATGATTTCTCACTACAAAAAATATCACTTTTAGTCACAACAAAACTTGTGACTAAAAGTGAAAAAGTTATCACTAATTATAAATAATAATTCCTATATATAGGTATTATTCACAAAAATTATAATTTGTTGCGACTAAATGTGTTATTAGTCACAATATTTATTGTGACTAAAACTAGATTAGTGACAATTGTATCTAAATACTATGTTTTAGTCACAAGTAACTTTTTATTGTGACTAAAGTTACATTTAATCACAAAAAAATTATATTATAATTAAAAAGTCGTCAACTAAAGATAAACTTTTCTTTGTAGTAACTATTCATTATTGTTTTTTCTTAATCTATCAACATTCTTCTATTAAATTGTTGATAATGACAAGTATTATAAGGTTACAAAAGGTAGTCATCATTTCCTTCTTATACATTTATTCATACAACCAAACACACTACAACCACAATGATAGGCATGCATGCATGCATTGCATATTGCTTATTCATAAATATATAATAACACACACTTAACATAACATATTACATTTATGATTATTGTTTGACAACATTTTAATTTGTTTTCCAAAGTAACATACTAAATAATGTTACTAATTACTATATTACATTGCCAAACAAAACAAGTTAGTACTCCTTAACAACAATTTCCAGCACAATAAAATCCAATAGGCCAATCTGCTGCGTAACAAGTACATCCACGAGGACACACCCTATTATTGCATGTACCACAAATACTGTTTCCTTCCATCGATAATATGCTCAATAGAGGAACCCTATCGTTGCCGTCGTTCGAAGAAAGTACTTTTCGAGAACCTATAAAAATGTAAAACCAATGAGTTTATATGTTAACACTTTTTTAATTAGTTTTCTGTTTTTAAAAGTAAAAAAGTGAAAAATATTTTTCAAAAACATGTTCTATAAAACTGTTTTTACTTTTCAATTTTATAATTAGAAATCAATTTTTTTTAAAAAAAAAAATCACTTTCAATATTTTTTTAAACAGTTTTTTTTTTTCTTAATCAATCTTTTAGATTACGACCAGACCCGGACCCAAATCCCCTCTCCACGGCCCTGGCGCTGAACCCGACTTTTGACTTGAACCCGAATCCGACCCCGGACATAGACCCGACTTAAATAAAATCAAAAAATAAAAATAAAAATAAATTTTACAGAACACATTTTTGTTTTCTGTTTTTAAAATTGAAAAACAAAAGTGGTTACAGAACGCATTTTTGTTTTTCAAAAATAAATTTTTTAAAAACAAAAATTTTACTTTCATTTTGTGATTAAAAAATTAAAAAACAAATGTGTTACCAAACGGCACCTAAATTAACGAGTTTATATGTAATTGAAATTGATATAATTTAGAATAGATTACTTAATTTATAGGGATAATTATCTTATAAATACTCAAAAATAATAAAAAGTTTAAATTTTTATGAACCTAAAGTTTTTTTTACGAGTTTTCTTGTACGAAAATTTTCTATTGTTTTCATAGATTAATTAGACTCTAAATTATACTCTTTGTTATAATTCGTATAAAGTTGAGAATAATTATACTATAATTTTATAAAATAATTAATTATTGTACATAATTATTGCTAATCTGTATAATTACTACTAGTAATTTTTTTGTAAAATATAAAAAATAATCATAGGAAATACCAAATGTAAAAAATAAAAAATAAAAAATCATCAAAATAAAAAATTGAGAAATATTAAAAAAAGTAAGATACCTTCAATTGCAAAAGTGGATGGAAGAAAAGAAAGAACAAGGCACAATGCTATCATGGCCATAGCCAAACACTTCACAAAATTAACATTAATATTCTTTTTCTCCATAATATTAATATATAGCTAGAAATTATATTTCTCAATTTAACTTTTTTTATTTTCTTTCTCCCAATCTTTGGTGCTTATATAGATGGTTTAGAGGTTAATTAAGTAAATTTACATTTTATTATTTTTTATAAAAATAAGAAAGAAAACACTGTTTGGATTTAATATAATTGAGTGTTGTATTTAGTATTTACACACCAAGTAGGTGAGGATGTTTATTGTTAATAAATGAGAAGTATTTATTTTTTTCAAAAAATATCTCTTTTGCTGCACTCACAAAAAATAAATAAATAGATAAATAAATAAACGTTTTTTTTACTCCCTAAAAGACAAAAATAATCCACACTATCTTCATTAATTATCTCATTATTTTTTTTTTTGATAATTTTATTTTATGGTTTTAAAATATAAATTTGTGAAAATATGATTTTTTTTGCAAAAAAATTATTTTAAGGAATTTTTTTAGAAAAAAAAATTAAAAAAAATATAAAAAAAATAGTATATAAGGTACCTAATTATTCTTTTAGGGTTCGTTTGGAACGCCGTATTAGGTCGTATTGTATTGTATTATATTGAATTGGATTATGTATCATATTTTTATATAATACTATGTTAAACTTTAATTTATACTAAAATATTATATATTTAGGTGTCCATAAAAGTTAATACCATATATAGTTTTTACATAAAAATATTGCATAAAATACAATACAATACAATACGATCTAATACGGCGTTCCAAACGAGCCCCTAATGTAATTAATTACTCATCAAGTTATCATAAAGGTACATGGTTACCCTTATTTGATTTTCTTATATTTTTTAACTATTCTTCAATTTTCCCATGAAATAATTTTTTTTTAAAAAAAGAAAAATCTATATTTTTACACAAAAAGTATAAAAGCCCACAAAATTTATAATTTTCTCTTATTTTTTATTTTCTGTTTTGAAAAAACAATCTCTGCCACTTGTTTTGTCGCATTATTTCCACATGGCTACCTAGTTTTTTTATCATTATTCAAATTTTCACATGTGCACTAGCACACCAATAGCTAGGGTGCGCCACCATACACTGATATGACAATTAATTGATATAATAAATCATAATAATAATAATAATATAATATTATTATTATTATTATGTAGGCTTAATTATTTATTAATTATTGCTTTAATTAATTGATTATTACTATTGAATATTTGTTATATATAGTTAATTACCAAAAGTATAATAATCACAAGGGGTAAGTTGAAAAATGCCAGTTTTATTAATCAATTAATGCTCTAATTTTATATTTATTTGAAATATACCTCTTTTTATATGTATTGTACCCAAAATACCCTAATATAAGAGAGTCACATGGAGAGTATCTTGAAGTGACAGGGGCAAAATTAGTACAATGTTTAAAAAAAGAGGTAAAAATGATAAACTTTAAAAAAGAGGGTAAAAATGAAAGAGGACAATATAAAAAGGGTATAGCGTGTAATTTCCTCTAATCACAACCAGGGCCGGTCTTGACTTTTAGCGGGCCATAGAAAAAAAAATTATTTTGGGCCCTTATTTAGAAAAAAATATGGTATTTTTCAAAATCAGTAAAAAAAATGGTATAATTTTAAAAGGTAAATATTTTTTTTGGCCCTTGGGGTAGGTGGGTCCTAGGCACAGACCTAGCCCGCCTATGCTCAGGGCCGGCCTGATCACAACCAAATTAATATTATAAGATACAGCTAGCATTTATTTATTTTTCATTTTACATCATTTTAATTTGGAAACATAACTTCTATATATATATAAGAAATTCTTACCAAAAAAATGAATATGTATACACAATCACAATAATGAAATATTGTTGGAAATAATAATCTTATATTAATTCTTAATTTCAAGGTAATTAATAAAATTACGAGTCTTGATGTTATGTCGACCTACGCATGTATATTAATTTACTTATGTTTTTATTTATTTTTATTAGATAGTAATAATTTAGGGGCAGTTTGGTATGCAGGTTTCATTTCATAAGAATAGGTTTAACATTGTTTGGAGAGTGATGAAGTGAGCTAGGAAAGCAACATTACCGTGTTTGGTTGACATTGGAATGAGGTGTGACAGTTTTTTTTTTCTTACCATAATAATTATTTTTTTTTAGAAAATACTATATAATAATTCAATATTTTTTTTTTCTTTCTAAGTGTTCAAAATAATTTTTATTTATTATTTTTCATATAATTTTATAAAAAAATTAACAATAACAAATAATTATAAAGAGTAAATTTATATACAAATTGATAATATATATATATATAAAAAATGCTAATTAGGATTTTTGCCCCTTGAACTTTGATATATACCAAATCATGCCCCCTGAACTTTTAAGGTCGTTAAAAATGCCCCATGAACTATTGAGATTATTGGATTTAAGGACTTTTTTCCAATTTTAGTAAAAAAAGTCTAACATTGATGATAGTCAGAGGGCATAATTTAGTACATGTCAAAGTTCAAGGGACATGATTTGGTAGATATCAAAGTTTGGGAGCATAATTTAATACATAAACAATCTTTGAAATAGTAAAACTGAATGAAATTTGACAAAAGTTCTTAAATCCAACAATTTCAATAGTTCATGGGGCATTTTTAACGATCTTAAAAGTTCAGGGGGCATGATTTGGTACATGTCAATGTTCAAGGGGCAAAAATCCTAATTAGCTTAAAAAAATAAGGAAAATACTTCATATATTAAATATTTTTATATACATTAGTATTCATATATATATAAAAATAATTTTAAAATGCAAAAGTTTGTGTTTGTCAATAGCATTGGAAAGTG
Organism: Cannabis sativa; assembly: GCF_029168945.1. Classification (NCBI taxonomy): domain Eukaryota; kingdom Viridiplantae; phylum Streptophyta; class Magnoliopsida; order Rosales; family Cannabaceae; genus Cannabis; species Cannabis sativa. The sequence continues at coordinate 73,256,383 of NC_083606.1, read as the reverse complement.
AAAACCACATTTTTATTGGGTTTTCCTTGCCAGTCAACTAAAGCCCACCACTTTCACTTAGCCAACATTAAAATATTAAAAACCTAACCAAACATAAGAAACTTTCAGATTCTCATTCCCACTTCTCTCATTACCGCATACCAAACAGCCCCTTAGTGATGAACTTGAATATTATAATTAAATAATGCATGTGCATGGCTCCTTGCACATATATATGTGCATTTTATATATGATATGATATTATTGTCCTTTGTTTCAACTTGTGTATACTACATAGTTTAGTGCACACTATAAGCTTGTATGAACAACAGTAATAGTGTAGAGCACCAAAAACACAAACAAAGAGAAAAAAAAATGAAAGTAATAATGCAGTTGCACCTTCTCACTTTAGTTAAGAGCTTCATTTATAAACACAAAAAACCATTTACAAGCAACAGTGAAATAAATTGAAAAGGCAATGTACAGTTAAAACCAACTAACTTGTAACTAACTCCTAACTAATTGTAGTGTTAACATCTCCCCTCAAACAAAAAGAGGTTGTGGTCATTTAAAGTTCGGACTTGAGATGAAGAAATCTGTCAGTGAACAAGGATTTTGTAAGAACATTTTCTACTTGATCAAAGGTTGGAACATATCTGTAATATCCCAGAAAATAAATAATATTTAAATGGACATATTTTATTAAATATGTAATTACTTGGAAAATGAAGTAGGATTATGATCTTACTTAGATGAATTTTTGAGAAATTATTTAATGAAATACGTTATTTTGGGCCCGGCAATTGTGGAATTTTAGCTATGTGGTTAGCAATGTCACGACATTAAATGAAAGAATTATTTTGGAGAATATCCCGGATTAAGTTAGAATTTTATTAGAATGTCGGATTGGGAAATTAGTAAAATTACTAAAATGCCCCTAGGTTATAATTTAAGTTTAGGTTATTTTGAGGGATAGTTTAGTCATTTTATTTTTGGCAATCTCTTTTCTTTACTTATTTATTTTGTGGCTGCAAAGGAAAAAAAAAAAAAAAAGGAAACCCTTATTTAAAGAAGTTGCCTTCCAAGGCAAGGAATCATTTTTTCAAAAAAAAACAACAACTCCAAGCTTTTCTCTTCTTCTCCTTCGCCGATCACCGTAGCAAATGGAACCAGGGAAAAACTCACTTCTTTTTCTTCAAATTCTTGAGCTAATCCTAACCCTAGGAGCTAGCTAAGTGGAGGTAAGGTTTCTACTCTTTTCTTGGTTGGTTTCCATGAGTTTAGATTAGGTTTTGGTGAGGGTTTTCATTTAATTCAGAGCTGGGGTATAAGCTGAAGTTAGGGTAGGTTCTTAGGGTGATTTGGAACTTGTGTGAATGAAGATTGAGGGAGATTAAGGGCTGTGCAACAAATAGGTGTGGAAAGTGATGTTTTTAATGAAAATTGACAAGTGAGATGTTGATTTTGAGTAACATGATGAATTGTGATTAAATGATATGTTGAATGCATTGTATTTAGTATGTTGAACTGTTCTGGAAGTGCAAATTAGGTATGATTTGGTTTTGGTTCGAGCTGGAGGAGAAAAACCAGAATTGTTCTGGTCTGGCAAAGAATCGGTCGATCGGTTGGTTCTGTTGTATCGAACCTGGCCGACCTTACGGCAGGGAACAATTCTCGGGTTTTTTTCTCTGATCCGTGTTTAGCTCGGGGTTGAACCTAGTACCTGCCTTTGAATAATTTTGAGTTATTTGAATTATTATATTGATGGTGAAGGCTAAGTCTAATCGGTTTAGAATTAGGGTTTTAATCCGGAATATTATGTTAAGGTATTTATTTGTGTTTCTCAATTGTCGTGACATAGGACCGGGATTGCCTAGCTTGTTTTTCCACCCAGGTCGGCCATATTCTTGACTTCTGAATTAAGGTAAGAAAAGTGGTAAGCACCATATGTGGTTAAAAATCAATGAATGAATGGAGGTGATCTTGATTATTATCATGATATTGATTAAAGCTTATTAAGCCTAGGTTATTACCTAGGGTTGGAAACGGTTATTACCGTTATGAGTAATTACTCTTGAAACCGCGGTTAGGTTTCTTACTTATCGTTTGCGTTATCGGGCAACGATAGTGACATATTCAGCTCGTATGTAACGAGTGGTAAAAGTGGTACTTTATTAAGTACCAGGAATGTATGATGTTTAAGAAAATGCTTGTTATTATCGAATAGTGAGTAAACATAATGGCATGAGATTAAGTGGATAATCAATTTCTTTCAATTATTGTTTTGATCACTTTCTTGCTGAGTCTCTGTGACTCACTGGTGCTTTATGGTGCAGGTAAAGGAAAAGCTAAAGTCGAACAACCATGAGTTATGGTCACAGCAGCAATGTACATACCAGCCACAGGCAGCCCAGTTTACAGGATGCTCTATTTTGATTGTATTTTGGAAAAAAAATAAAGTTTATGTTGTAAAATACTTTGAAATCAGTTTGTAAATATTTTGAAAACAGGGGGACCCCATAAATCATGTTACTTATCTTTTGTTAAACAATTTAAAGGTTGAGTTTTAACTATCAAAATTTTAATTACCCACACTTTTAGTATAATTACATCTTATATAATTATTGGTATTTTAAATAAAGTGCACACACGTGGCGTCCCTGTTGGACAGGGCGTTACAACATGGTATCAGAGCGCCAAGGTTTTTAGATCCTGAAGACTGGTTTGATATGTACATTGGCTGCAAGGACCTGATCGACTCATGGTTTAGTAAGTTTTAAGTTAACAGACAGCTTGTTAATTTTCTGATTACCTGATTATCTGAATTATGTCGATATCAGAATGTTGTGGGAAGGATTATAATATATGGAAATACTTATCAGTATTGTTATTACTTGGAATGTGATCGCAGGTGTATAGTTATGCACCCAAGGCGGACTGGTAGGGGTGCCCGCGAGCTAGCTGGGCTCAGGGCTGCCGGTGAGGGAGAGAACCCTTTACCACCACCTAATTGGGAACAGTTATATGCTGCTATGCAAGAAACTATTCGGCAGCAGGGTGAACAAATCAGAGAATTGAGAGAGCAGCGAGCTCAGCCTGCTCTAAATCTGAATCCTGATCCTCCGGCACCTCTAGTAGTGCCACCGGATGCAGGAAATCGTTTGGAACCATTATATGAACGGTTCAGGAAGCAGAACCCGCCAGTGTTTGAGGGTGGTGCTGATCCACTCAAAGCAGAGCAATGGATGAGTATGATAACATCCATTTTTGATTTTATGCGAGTTGAAGATAATGACCGAGTCAGGTGTGCTACCTATATGCTACGAGATGATGCCCGTATTTGGTGGGAGATTGTATCTCAGGGCCATGATCTGAATAATATGACCTGGGAAACTTTTCGGGCCTTATTTTTTGAGAAGTATTATAATGAGTCTATTAAGGCAGCAAAGGCAGAAGAGTTTATACGGTTAACTCAGGGTAGTATGACTGTGACAGAGTATGCTACTAAGTTTGATCGACTGGCAAAGTTTGCCTCAGATGAGGTGGCTACTGAAGCTGCTAGAAAAGCAAAGTTTATTCGGGGGCTAGATGAACACATCGCCCGGGATGTGATTGTTGCTTCTAAACAACCGGGGGTTGCCCGAACTTATGCTCAGATAGTTGAGTTGGCTTTAGTTTCTGAGGGTGCAGAGGCTCAGATACGAAAGAAAAATATTGCCAGAAGAGATTCGTGGAAACAAACAGCAGGTGCTGGTTCGGGTAGGGGTACTGATCTTGGTGACCGCAGGAAAAGACCTAGTGAAACATCAGCAGCAGGCCCAAACAAAAGATTCCAGGGTAACCAAGGTTTCCGTCGTAGTGGGAATGAAAACTGGCGGACTTTTCCTGAATGTCCGAGGTGTAAAAGGCATCACCTGGGCGAGTGTCAGGCTAGGGCCTGTTTCCACTGTGGAATGGTGGGTCATATGAAGAGAAATTGCCCACAATTGCTACGGTTAGAGCAAAAGAAGGATGATACACCCGCTCCTGCTCGAGTATTTGCCCTGACTCAAGCTGAGGCTGATGCTGGTCCTTCTACTGTGACAGGTCAGCTTTCTGTTGCTGGTACTTTATTGACTGTATTAATTGATTCTGGTGCGACGCATTCTTATATTTCAAGTAGAATAATTGAGCAGCTGAATAAACCTAGTGATGTGCTTTCTAGAGGTTTTGGAACCTTGTTGCCTACTGGGGAGTTGGTTATCTCCAGCAGGTGGGTTCGATCCCTTCCAGTGTTTGTGGAAGGAAGAGAGTTATCAGTTGATCTGATAGAATTAAATCTGGAGGATTTTGATGTTATTTTGGGGATGGATTGGCTTGCTAAATACAACGCCACCATTGATTGTAAAAGAAAGATGGTAACTTTTCAGCCTGAGGGCGAGGACCCTTTTGTATTTGTGGGTAAGATGCAAGGATCTCGGATTCCCTTAATTTCAGCCCTTAAGGCAAGGGATTTGTTGTGTGAGGGGTGCATTGGTTTCTTAGCAAGTGTTGTGGATATTTCCAGGGAACCACTAGCGGGACCGGAGCATGTCCCAGTGGTTCGAGAATTTCTGGATGTGTTCCCAGAAGAGTTACCAGGGTTGCCACCAAAACGTGAAATTGATTTTGAGATTGATTTAATACCAGGAGCTGAGCCTGTATCGAAAGCTCCCTATAGGATGGCACCTGCAGAGCTGAAAGAGCTAAAAGTTCAATTACAGGGGATGATGGATTTAAAATTCACTAGACCTAGCACTTCACCTTGGGGTGCACCAGTTTTGTTTGTGAAAAAGAAAGATGGAACATTACGAATGTGTATAGATTATCGGGAGTTAAACAAATTAACAGTGAAGAACAAGTACCCTCTGCCAAGAATAGATGATTTATTTGATCAGTTGCAGGGTAAAACTGTCTTTTCTAAGATTGATCTTCGATCTGGTTATCACCAACTGAGGATTCGAGAGGAGGATATTCCCAAGACAGCTTTTCGGACCCGGTATGGTCATTATGAATTCTTGGTAATGTCCTTCGGATTGACAAATGCCCCGGCAGCATTTATGGACTTGATGAACCGAGTGTTCAGAGATTTTCTGGATGATTTCGTTATTGTCTTTATCGATGATATTCTAATTTATTCAGACTCGGAAGAGACTCACGAAAGACATCTTCGAATGGTATTACAACGTCTCAGGGAGCATAAGTTGTATGCCAAATTTAAGAAATGTGAATTTTGGTTACCTCAGGTGAGTTTCTTGGGGCATGTGGTGAGTAAAGATGGTATTTTAGTGGATCCAGTAAAGGTTGAAGCAGTGCGTGACTGGCCTCGACCTAAGTCAGCAACTGAAGTTAGAAGTTTCTGGGGTTAGCAGGGTATTACCGGAGATTTGTTGAGGGCTTTGCAAAGATTTCTACGCCTTTAACTGAGTTGACCCGAAAGAATTGTAAGTTTGTTTGACCGACAAGTGTGAAGGTAGTTTCCAGGAATTGAAACAAAGGTTGATTACCGCTCCTGTGCTAACCTTACCAAAAGGTGACGAAAAGTTCGTGATTTATTGTGATGCATCCAAACAAGGGTTAGGTTGTGTTCTTATGCAATCAGGGAAAGTGATTGCTTATGCATCCAGGCAATTGAAGGAGTATGAGCAACGATATCCTACCCATGATATTGAATTAGCAGCGGTTGTCTTTGCACTAAAAGTTTGGCGTCACTATCTGTACGGTGAGAAGTGTGAAATTTATACAGATCACAAAAGCCTCAAGTACTTTTTCACTCAGAAGGATTTAAATATGAGGCAACGACGATGGTTAGAACTGGTCAAAGATTATGACTGCGAGATTCTCTACCACCCTGGTAAAGCAAATGTGGTAGCGGATGCTCTAAGTCGGAAAGGACCAGGGCAAGTTTGTGAACTAAAGGAAATCTCAGCCAAGTTGGCTGAGGATATGACGAGAGCGGGAATTGAATTTATAATTGGAAAACTTGCTAATATCACCATACAATCTAATCTATTGGAAAGAATTAGAGTAGCCCAACAAGGTGACCTTGAGCTACAGGGACATAAGGAGAAGTTAGAGGCTGGATTGGCAAGAGACTTTTCATGCTTATCTGATGGGTTGTTGCGATACAAAAACAGAATCTGTGTACCGGTTGACAAAGAAATCAGACAAGAGATTCTTGATGAATCTCATACTACACCGTACTCCTTACACCCGGGAACAACCAAGATGTATCATGATGTGAAAGCTTTATATTGGTGGCCGGGTATGAAGAGGGATATTGTTGAATATGTGTCAAAATGCTTAACCTGTCAACAAATTAAAGCAGAACACCAAAGGCCGGCAGGTTTGCTTCAACCTCTAAAGATTCCTGAATGGAAATGGGAAGACATCACCATGGATTTTGTGGTGGGATTACCCAGAACAGTAGGGTATTATGATTCTATTTGGGTGATAGTGGATCGATATACGAAGTCTGCTCACTTTCTCCCGGTGAGGACAACGTATACAGTGGATCAATATGCTGATTTGTATATTAAAGAGATAGTTCGACTTCATGGTGCCCCAAAGTCGATAGTTTCAGATCGAGATCCAAAATTTACATCCAAATTCTGGGAAAGTTTACAGCAAGCAATGGGTACTAAGTTGAAATTCAGTACAGCTTTTCATCCTCAAACCGATGGACAATCTGAAAGAACTATCCAGATACTTGAGGATATGTTGAGGGCATGTATAATGGACTTTGAAGGTTCTTGGAACAAGTACCTACCTCTGATTGAGTTTTCTTATAACAATAGTTATCAGAGTACCATTGGCATGGCTCCGTATGAGATGCTTTATGGAAGGAAATGTCGATCACCTATTCACTGGGATGAGGCTGGTGAACGTAGGTATCTTGGACCTGAAGCTGTCCAAAGAACGAGCGAGGCTATTGAGAAGATTCGAGCTCGTATGCTTGCTTCCCAAAGTAGACAGAAAAGCTACGCGGATCCAAAGCGTAGAGATGTTGAATTCCAAGTTGGGGATTTTGTTTTTCTTCGGGTGTCCCCAATGAAGGGAATTCGAAGGTTCGGGAAGAAGGGAAAGTTGAGTCCCAGATTTATTGGTCCATTTGAGATTCTTGAGAAAGTAGGTCAGGTAGCTTATCGGTTGGCTCTACCTCCTGCCTTATCTGGGGTTCATAATGTGTTTCATGTCTCGATGCTTCGGAAATATGTATCTGATACAACTCATATCTTAAGTTATGAAGATATTGAGCTTCAAACCGACCTGTCGTATGAAGAACAACCAGTACAGATCTTAGACAGGAAAGAAAAGGTGTTGCGAAACAAGACTATTCCACTAGTCAAAGTGTTGTGGCGGAATAGCAAAGTTGAAGAAGCGACTTGGGAATTAGAGTCGCAGATGCGGGAGTTGTATCCCGAGCTTTTCAGGTAAATTTCGAGGACGAAATTCCTATAAGTGAGGGATAGTTGTAATATCCCAGAAAATAAATAATATTTAAATGGACATATTTTATTAAATATGTAATTACTTGGAAAATGAAGTAGGATTATGATCTTACTTAGATGAATTTTTGAGAAATTATTTAATGAAATACGTTATTTTGGGCCCGGCAATTGTGGAATTTTAGCTATGTGGTTAGCAATGTCACGACATTAAATGAAAGAATTATTTTGGAGAATATCCCGGATTAAGTTAGAATTTTATTAGAATGTCGGATTGGGGAATTAGTAAAATTACCAAAATGCCCCTAGGTTATAATTTAAGTTTAGGTTATTTTGAGGGATAGTTTAGTCATTTTATTTTTGGCAATCTCTTTTCTTTACTTATTTATTTTGTGGCTGCAAAGGAAAACAAAAAAAAAAAAAAAAGGAAACCCTTATTTAAAGAAGTTGCCTTCCAAGGCAAGGAATCATTTTTTTTCAAAAAAAAACAACAACTCCAAGCTTTTCTCTTCTTCTCCTTCTGCCGATCACTGTAGCAGCTGGAACCAGGGAAAAACTCACTTCTTTTTCTTCAAATTCTTGAGCTAATCCTAACCCTAGGAGCTAGCTAAGTGGAGGTAAGGTTTCTACTCTTTTCTTGGTTGGTTTCCATGAGTTTAGATTAGGTTTTGGTGAGGGTTTTCATTTAATTCAGAGCTGGGGTATAAGCTGAAGTTAGGGTAGGTTCTTAGGGTGATTTGGAACTTGTGTGAATGAAGATTGAGGGAGATTAAGGGCTGTGCAACAAATAGGTGTGGAAAGTGATGTTTTTAATGAAAATTGACAAGTGAGATGTTGATTTTGAGTAACATGATGAATTGTGATTAAATGATATGTTGAATGCATTGTATTTAGTATGTTGAACTGTTCTGGAAGTGCAAATTAGGTATGATTTGGTTTTGGTTCGAGCTGGAGGAGAAAAACCAGAATTGTTACGAATGCAGCGACAGCCTATTCGGCCGGTTGGTTCTGCTGTATCAGAACCGGTCGACCGGTTACAGCAGGGGAACAATTCTCGGGTTTTTTTCTCTGATCCGTGTTTAGCTCGGGGTTGAACCTAGTACCTGCCTTTGAATAATTTTGAGTTATTTGAATTATTATATTGATGGTGAAGGCTAAGTCTAATCGGTTTAGAATTAGGGTTTTAATCCGGAATATTATGTTAAGGTATTTATTTGTGTTTCTCAATTGTCGTGACATAGGACCGGGATTGCCTAGCTTGTTTTTCCACCCAGGTCGGCCATATTCTTGACTTCTGAATTAAGGTAAGAAAAGTGGTAAGCACCATATGTGGTTAAAAATCAATGAATGAATGGAGGTGATCTTGATTATTATCATGATATTGATTAAAGCTTATTAAGCCTAGGTTATTACCTAGGGTTGGAAACGGTTATTACCGTTATGAGTAATTACTCTTGAAACCGCGGTTAGGTTTCTTACTTATCGTTTGCGTTATCGGGCAACGATAGTGACATATTCAGCTCGTATGTAACGAGTGGTAAAAGTGGTACTTTATTAAGTACCAGGAATGTATGATGTTTAAGAAAATGCTTGTTATTATCGAATAGTGAGTAAACATAATGGCATGAGATTAAGTGGATAATCAATTTCTTTCAATTATTGTTTTGATCACTTTCTTGCTGAGTCTCTGTGACTCACTGGTGCTTTATGGTGCAGGTAAAGGAAAAGCTAAAGTCGAACAACCATGAGTTATGGTCACAGCAGCAATGTACATACCAGCCACAGGCAGCCCAGTTTACAGGATGCTCTATTTTGATTGTATTTTGGAAAAAAAAAATAAAGTTTATGTTGTAAAATACTTTGAAATCAGTTTGTAAATATTTTGAAAACAGGGGGACCCCATAAATCATGTTACTTATCTTTTGTTAAACAATTTAAAGGTTGAGTTTTAACTATCAAAATTTTAATTACCCACACTTTTAGTATAATTACATCTTATATAATTATTGGTATTTTAAATAAAGTGCACACACGTGGCGTCCCTGTTGGACAGGGCGTTACAATATCGGACTTGGAGCTATTTTTCTAGGATTTGATCTACAAAATGAAGATCAAGCTCAATATGTTTTGATTTGGTATGAAAGACTAGATTTGCAGCAAGGGCTGTAGCACTTTGATTGTCAATCCAAATGATTGGAGGATGAAATTGTGGCAAATGGAGCTCATTTAAGAGAGAACCAATCCATTTTACCTATGCTGCAACATTTGCTAATGCTCTAAACTCACTTTCTGTGCCTGACCTTACCACTACTTGCTGTTTCTTAGTAAATCAGGAAATTAAATTGCCACTTAATAAAAACATTACATAACCTCTTGTGCTTCTTTTGTCATCAATGCAGCTTGCTTAGTCTGCATCAGAGTAGCATTCAATAGAAACACCTTGTACTGGTTTAAGCAACAGTCCCTTTCAAATATATGAGTAGTATCTTGCATGCTTCTTAATGAAGGGTGGAGGAGCTTTGAGAAACTGACTGAGCTTATTCACTATGAATGCAACATCAAGTACTCTAGTTAAGCTTAGACATTGTAGAGCTCCTATATGGTGCTTCTATACAGTGTTGGATCTTCAACAGGATCACCCTCTATTAGACTGAGTTTGGTGGTGGAACTACTGGGACTAGGACAAGGTTTAACTGTTGGAATTTATTTTACCAGGATCTTAGATCTACTCACAAGTATGTTTATTAACATCCTAAATATGAACTTTCTAAAACGATGAAATAAACACGTATAAAGTTTAAGAAACCTTACATTGGGTGTAGCGGAATTAAATGACTCATTCCGTTCAGATCTCTAACCCTTGTATCCTTTCTGTCGCAGAGTATTATCAAGATCTGAACCTGGATCTCTTTCTCTGAATCCTTGATGCTGAAACTCCTTTGCTGATGATCTTTCTTCACGATCTTCCACACTATGATTGAGGTATTGCTTGCTGTGTGTGGGCACTATTCTAATCACTAAGGTAATTTCGAAATTCTAAGGAAGAAGAGAGAGAGAGGGTGGCGGCCAAGGTAGAGAGAGAAAGGCTCAGTTTTTCTGATTCAGAAGTGTAATTTTCCTGAAGCCTTCACTATCTATTTATAGCATTCCACTAGGGTTAGGTTTGAATTATTTGGCATTAAAATAATGAAAATATCAGTTTAAAATGCCTATAAAAGTGGCCGGCCATGGCTTGATGGATTTGGGCCTTGCTTTTTGCAATTTTGCAATTTTAACACTTTTGTATCTGATTTTCTCAAAAATACCAATTTCTTAATTCAACCATTTAAATGGCAATTCTAACTATTTAATAACTATTAATAACTATTAAATAATATTGTCATTTATCATATTTATTAATTGAACCATACAAAGTATCATAATTAACAAATATGCCCCTAATAACTCTTTCTTTACAATTTCGCCCTTACTTAGTGAAAATTTCACAAATAGACATAGTCTAATATGTGAATTATAATTGATTAATCAAAACCAATTACATGAGTCTTACAAACAATATTATCTCAACTAGTGCGGGGACCATGGGTCGATATAACCGAGCTTCTAATAAGTAGATCAAGAATTTAGCACTAAAATTCACTAACTTATTAATTCTTCGTTGAATCCACACATAGAACTTATAGTTGCACTCTCAGTATATAGAATGCTCTATATGTTCCACCATATAGACACATCATTAGTTATCCATTGTTATAATCCTAATGTGATCAATGATCCTCTATATGAATGATCTACACTGTAAATGGATTAGATTACCGTAACACCCTACTATGTATTTTATCCTTAAAACACTTGACCCCGTATAAATGATATTTCAGCTTATGTGAAATGAGTACTCCACCATTTATGTTCGTTTGGTCAAGCTCGAAGGAGATCATCCTTTGCTTACTATTCGCCAGATAGAAGCTATAGATTCCATGTTTATCCCACTCAATTGCACTACCGTGTTCCCAAAATGTACGTATCACCCTGACCTAAAAGTAGGCTTAACTAACAAATCAAAGAACACGAATAGCCTTTCAAGATTGAGCCTAATCATAACAGGATTAAGAACATTTGATCTAGGATCAACTTGGCGATATTGACTTGAATAGATTTTACGGTAAGTTTAATTAAATCTAAGTCAAAGTTCAATATCGGTCCCTTCCGATGCATACTCCATGCATCCAACCTGAGCTTTACTTTAACCAATGTTCTGGAAAGAACATAGCATTTCTCCAAATGCAAGTAAACCCTTGTTGTAGATTATCATATCAGTAAAACCCTGTGTCTGATAAATCTAGGAAACTTTATTCACATAGTCATGTTTACTTTCCAATGTGATGACAACACAATAAACAGGATCAAGTATGTGAAAAGGGTTTAAGATGAATTTATAAATCAAATAGACAAGCAATTGATAAAGTGAACCAAAACATACACAAATGAATGAAAAATACTTCTGTTTCTTTATTAATGTTGAATAAAATAGATTACATTGAAATGGAGTTTTATTTAGGGCATAAAACCCAACATTAACTCCCTCCATATTGAGTTTGACTAATAAATCGGTTATGTACTTTGAATGAGAAGATACATACCAGACTCATTTCTTACAATCTCAACACCTAGAAAGTAGTGAACTTCCCCGAGATCTTTTAATGAAAAAGACTGATTCAAATTTGTTACCAGCTTGGAAATGAGACTTTGATTTGGACCAGGGAGTAATTTGTCATCAACATAAATAAGTGGCACAAATCGGTTAGCTCTTGAACCATGAACGAAAATAGACGTATCAGCTCTAGATGCTTGGAAATCCCACTGAATGAGTCTCTATTTTAACTTCTCATTTCAGGCTCAAGGAGCCTGTTTTATTCCATATATGGCTTTGTGTAATAAGCACACATGATCTGGGTACTCAACATCTTCAAAACCTTGTGTTTGTTGCATGGATACCACCTCATTTAAAGTTCCATTTAGAAATGCATTGTTCACATCAAGTTGTGTCACTCTCCAATTGTTAGACACAGCTAAAGAGAGAACTGTTATGACTATAATAGTTTTGACTACTGGAGAAAAAGTTTCTTCACATTTAATTCCTAGAACTTGCAAGTATCCTTTGGCAACTAATCTTGATTTGCACTTGACTAATGTCCCATCTACATTCAATTTCACTCTAATGATCCATTTATTGCTAATAATTTGCATGTCATCTGTTCTTGGAAATAATGTCTAGGTTTTTGCCTTTTTGAGTGCCTTATTTTTTGTTTCCATTGAAGCATGCCACTTGGGGTCTTTAAGAGCTGCTTTGACTGATTTTGGTTTAGAATGTAATAAGGATTCATGCATAGGATGTTTGGTAGCAGTGTAGGCTTTTGGTTTCTTTATGCCACTTTGTGATCTGGTTATCATGGCATGGGTTGTTATTTGTATGTTTGTGGGTGATGGAGATGTATGTGGGATGGGTGATAGGGTAGTTTTTGTGTTTGGGGAAGCATCTATGAGTATGGTTGGTGTGGGGGAACTGTGAGATGCTGAGGAAATGTTTGTTGCAATATGTGAGTGGGGCTGTGGTTGTGTGTTGGTTGGAGGAGGTTGGGATGGTAGTACAAATGCAGGTTGAGGTTGTAGTTCAAATGTAGATACATGTTGAGATGGGAAAACATGTATTGGTGGTATAGGTTGAGGTTGGGAAACCTGTATGGTTGGCAATTGGGTTACATGATGAGGTGGTATGATGGGTGTACCATGCTTAGTGTTCACAGTTATAGTAGCATTTGGAAAAGTAAAAACAGAACCAGAATTAGTGTTACAGGTGTAAAAAGTTGCTGGGGGAAGAATGAGACATAAGAATATTAGAATTTATATTTTTTTGGTTTACAATTTATTTTTGGTTTTGGACATTTCAGTAGTTTTATCTTATGTCAGTAATTAAAATAAAACCTTTGTATGTTAATGGTGCAAGACACAACAACGTTAGCCCTTTGTTGCTTTTGCCGTTAATTTTAACGGAAGCAAATTAAAAATTTGCATTGGTGTTTTTTAGTAATTTCAAAAGGGAGACTTCCCGCTAAACCCTAGAAGCATTTCACAGTCCATTTTCTACCCTATTTTTCCTTTCACCAAACACTTAACGGGCTAAGGAAATCGCATTGGTCTCTCTCTCTCTCTCTCAATTTCACGAAGCTTTATCCCCAATTTTCTTTTCATCTTTTTTGTATTTTTCAAATGGAGTAATGGGTATTTCAAATGATTCCATTCCTTTGACTGGATTGAGATTTTGGATTATTACACAGATCCTCTTATTTGGAGATGTGGTTTAGTGGAGTCCTCATGTTTCAATTTCTCATATTTGTAGATCTTAAAAATTTGTTGTTAGTTGTGTCCTCTATTAATTTCAGAATACTTGTTCCAAATCTAATGGACTATTACAGAACTACAAATTATATGATAGTTGAAGCAATTCAAGTGACATGCATGTGATTGGGTTGTATAATATTTGAAGAATTTTGATTGTAACACATTAACCTTTTAAATTAAACTTCTTTCTTTTTCTTTTTTTCCCATCTCAAAGTTGATCTGATCATACTTTATAATATTATTGTACTTGATACACAAAGAAATTTGAAGGCAAATAACTTACAACTTTAAGAAAATCTTTATAATATTAAGAAAATTTAAAAGAATAGAAAAATATTTATATTATAATAAAATCTTAATTACACTTTCAGTACTAAAATGATTTTCTTCGATCTTGGTTATCTAGCTCACCATCTTGGTTGTCTAGATTACCAATCGGGAATGAAAATTTCTTAGGAATAAATTAAACCACCAAAATTCACAACTGTTGTATGCAACGCCTGATATCACACACATACACATACTCTCTACATATATCTATAAATTATCAAAATTTAATTTAGCACTCATCTTATGATGCCTTCTATCATGACTACAAAACTATTAAACATTGAAACTATATCTTATGAAACGTGTACTGAAACATGACTACAAAACTTATTTGGAGATTTGGTTTAGTAGAGTCCTCTGTTAGACTATAATGTAGTGTATGTAATATAGCATATACAAATGATATGAAATGCGGAAAATAAACTGTAATCATATCAATAATATATGCAATGAAAGGATCGATGCACCTCCAGCCATTGATCTTTGAGCTTCAATCCCTGCGATAGCTTTGGTATTGGAGTTCGGGCTTCCTCGCTCTCTCAACTCTCTTTAGATGGAATTTGCTGAATGAATTCAGATTGAGTGAGGAGCTCGGGGACCGAGACCCTATATTTATAGGTGAGATACTCCATCAGTATCTACGCCACATTAATTGTCAGAATATTAAGACAATTAATTGAGGAAATCAAATCAGGTAATGAATATAGAAATCTGACTATATATAGAATATTACATAATTGATTTTGTCCAGATTCAATGAATATAAAATATTCATTTATCAGAAAATCAATTATTTATTTATTTCCTTAAATAAAAAATCATTTCCTTAATTAGAAAATAACTTCCATATATAAAATATTCTAATATTCTCCCACTTGGTCAGCATTTAAACTAAAATATTCAAACCCAACGTTCCTCATTATATAATAAACATACGAATCATAGCGACATGTTCTCATTATGAATCGAGTATTATCTTCCATGTATTACAATACATTTATTATATAACAATGTACTTTATGTGGCAATGTACTTAAGTGAATAAACCTTAAACCTTATGTTTATTCAGGTCCTCTGAAATTTTTCTCAAATGTAAAATTAAGATGCGCATAAATATGAGAAAAATAAAAATAAGAGTTTCATTGATAATAACTTTATTTGTACAAATTACATAAGGGAACCAAGTCCTATGTTCTCTACATGATCTTTGAATTTATGAGGTGGCAAGCCTTTTGTCATAGGATCGACAATCATCAATTCAGTGCTAATGTGTTGAATGACCACTTTATTTTCCTTAACACGTTCTCTAATAGCTAAGTACTTAATGTCAATGTGCTTGCTTCGACTTCCACTTTTGTTGTTCTTAGCCATGAAAACAGCAGCTGAATTGTCACAGAACATCTTTAGCGGCCTTGCAATGGAATCAACCACTCTAAGGCCTGAAATGAAACTCTTTAGCCATACACCATGTGATGTAGCCTCAAAACAAGAAACGAACTCAGCCTCCATAGTAGAAGTAGCAGTCAAAGTTTGTTTGTTACTCCTCCAGGACACAACTCCACCAGCAAACATAAACACGTAACCAGATGTAGATTTACGTGAATCAAAGGCAACCAAATAAATCTGAGTCTGAGTAGCCAACTACTTCTAAATTGTCAGTTCGTTTGAACATCAGTTTGTAATCCTTAGTACCCTGAAGATACCTCATTACTTTCTTTGCAGCTTTCCAGTGGTCTATCCCCGGGTTACTCTGAAATCTTCCTAACATTCCGACAGAATAAGCAATGTCGGGTCTTGTGCACACCTGAGCATACATTAGGCTTCCGACAGCAGAAGCATAAGGAATGTTCTTCATTTGTTCTCTTTCAAAATCATTCTTTGGGCACTGGCTCAAATTTAATTTATCACCCTTCACAATTGGAGCAACGCTCGGTGAACAATCTTTCATATGAAATCTTTCTAAAACTCTGTTGATGTAGGCTTCTTGAGATAAACCTAAGATACCTCGGTATCTATCTCTATGAATCTTAATGCCTATGACACAGGATGCTTCACCCATGTCTTTCATCTCAAAGTTCTTTGAAAGAAATTGTTTCACTTCACGTAGCAACCCTTTATCATTGGATGCAAGAAGAATATCGTCCACATATAAAACAAGAAAACAGATTTTACTCCCACTTTCCTTCAGGTATATGCATTGATCCATGACATTCTCTTCAAATCCAAAGGAAGAGATGACATCATGAAATTTTAAATACCATTAACGGGATGCTTGTTTTAATCCATAGATGGACTTCTTAAGCTTGCATACCAAATCCCGACCTTCACTAGAGGAGAATCCTTCTGGTTGTTTCATGTATACGTCCTCCTCTAGATCACCATTCAGAAAGGCAGTTTTTACATCCATCTGCTCCAGCTCTAAGTCAAAATGAGCAACTAATGCCAAGATGACTCTAAGGGAATCTTTCTTTGATACAGGAGAAAAAGTCTCCGTATAGTCAATTCCTTCCTTTTGAGTGAATCCTTTAGCAACAAGTCTCGCTTTGTACCTCTCAGTGTTGCCTAATGAGTCTTTCTTAGTTTTGTAGACCCATTTACAGCCAATGGCTCTCGCCCCATTAGGCAACTTTACAAGTTCCCAGACTCTGTTGCACCTCATAGAATTCATTTCATCATCCATAGCATTGTACCACAATTTTGATTCTCTACTGTTCATAGCTTGTAAAAACGTTTCTGGATCATTTCCAATTCCAATATCAGATTCTAATAAATACACAACATAGTCTTTGTAAATCTTTAGTTTGATAGGTCTAGTAGATCTTCTTAAGGCTTCACCAACAGGCTCTTGGGGAGCAGCAGCTGGTTCAGCAGGTTCAACAGGTTGTTCAACAGTTGCAGGCAACTCTTGAACATCTTGATCTACTGGATTATCATTACCAACTTGTGGATCTTCAGTGATTGGTAATGGTTGTTCAACATTCGTTTGAACTACAGGAGTGTTAACCATTATCAATCTTGCTTTTGAAGTGGAAGGTTCTGAAGGATCTTTCTCAGGACCTAAGTCCTTTGATTGATCACTCCCACTGATCAAGGCATTCTCAAGAAATTTTGCATTCCTTGATTCCACAATTCTTGTGCTATGAGATGGACAATAAAACTTGTAACCTTTAGACTTTTCAGCGTACCCTATAAAGAATCCGCTTATGGTCCTTGGGTCCAATTTCTTCTCTTGTGGATTATATATTCTGACTTCAGATGGACATCCCCAAATGCGTACATGATTTAAACTTGGTTTCCAACCTTTCCATAATTCAAAAGGAGTTTTTGAGACTGCCTTTGTTGGAACTCGGTTTAATATGTACACGGATGTCTTTAATGCTTCAGTCCACAAGGATTTAGGAAGGTTAGAGTTGCTACTAAGCATACTCCGCACCATGTCCATTAATGTTTGGTCTCTTCTTTCTGCAACACCATTTTGCTCGGGTGTACCGGGCAAGGTGTAATGGGCAACAATCCCATTTTCTTCAAGAAACTTCGCAAATGCACCAGGTGCTTGTCCATCTTCTGTGTATCTACCATAATACTCACCTCCTCTATCTGATCTCACTATCTTAATTTGCTTGTTGCATTGTTTCTCTACTTCAGTTTTAAATATCTTAAAGACATCTAATGCTTCACTTTTATTATGAAGTAAGTAGATATACATGTAGCGTGAGTAATCATCTATGAATGAGATGAAGTATTTCTGACCATGTGACTCCATATCTGGACTACATATATCAGTATGTATGATTTCTAATATCTCAGAACTCCTATGGACACCATTTTTGACAGACTTGGAGGTTTGCTTTCCCTTAATGCAATCCACACAAGTATCAAAGTCAGTAAAATCTAAGGTATTGAGTACCCCATCTTTTACCAACCTTTTAATTCTATCAATGGAGATATGTCCCAATCTCCGGTGCCACAATGTACAGGAATCCTCTTTCATAACACATCTTTTAGTGCCAGCGTGAACATGCATAACATTATTAGTGGTATTATTTTGTAAATTAAGGCAGTAAAGACCATCAGACAAAATACCATTTCCAACACATTCGCATTTATAATATAAATTGAAATATTTGTACGAAAATGTAAAGGAAAAACCAAAGGGTATAAGTCTTGAAACTGAAATCAAGTTTCTAGAGAAACTTGGTACATAAAAGGTCTTTTCTAACTTTAAAATAAAACCATTACTTAAAACTAAATTGCATGTTCCAATAGCTTCCACATGTGAGCCCATCTTGTTTCCAGATAAGATGCTTTGCTCACTTGCCACTGGCTTCCTTAGATTTTGAATATCCTGCAAGGAATTTGTTATGTGAATTGTTGAACCGGAATCAATCCACCATGTGTTAAGATTAACATTAGCCATATTAGATTCATAACATACTAAGGAAATTGGATTACCTTTGTCATCCATCCATTTCTTGAACTGGCTGCACTCCTTTTTCGCATGTCCCTTTTGTTTACAAAAGAAACATTTGATGGAATCTTTCTTTATGGCAGCCTTGGGAGCCATGGGCTTTTTCCCTTTGTTCTTCTTGAATGGCTTGCGTTTCTTAGGTTGAGTGGTCAGGTGAACACTTTCTCCTTGCTCCTGTAGGAGCCTAGCTTCCTCTTGAACACACATGGTCATCAATTCATTGATAGTCCATTTTTCTTTATGTGTGTTGTAGGAAATTTTGAAAGGCCCATACTGTGGAGGAAGATTGTGAAGGATGTAATGAACCAGGAAGGTATCAGGAATGATAACGTCGAGTTTCTTCAAATGAGCAGTGATGTCCCTCATTTTAGAAATGTGTTCTCGAACTCCTTTAACACCGGTGAGTTTTGTGGACGAGAACTCTTGGATGAGGTTGATGAACAAAGATTTATCTGAAGTGTCAAACTGCTCATCCATAACTTTGATAAAGTCTTTCACCTTCTCAGGTGGCTCCACCGATCCACGCATTCCCATAGGAATTCTGGACATAATGAACATGATGCAAAGACGATTAGATTGCTCCCACTTTTCACGTAGTGCAATCTCAACAGCAGTGCTAGTATCAGTGATAGCAGCTGGTTCATCTTTCCTTATTGCATAATCCATGTCAGTGCAAGCTAGGTGGAGAAGAACTCGTTCCTTCCAGATTTTGAAGTTGTCACTCCTAAGCTCAGGGATTTCACTAGTGATTTCAGCGTATTTAGAGGTGGATGAAATAGCTGCAAGAATAGGATTACAAAAATTTAGATGTTAAAAGAATTGAGGCTTTAATGAATTCATGTTTTACCAATGTAGAAACATGATGAAGATGTAAATTTTATTAAATCTAAAATTGCCTGTGGGCTAAATTTTAAATCTAATAAAATTATATGAACTTTATGATAGATTTAATGAAATATTTAATTTAGATTAATGGAGGAATGAAATCTATCTTTAATTAAAATTTGTGATAACACTATTAAATCAAATCCTCATAACTCCCTGTGGGGTAAATTAAGAGAATTTAACTTAATATATTATCCTAATTAATTATAAAAATATAATAAAATCCCTGTGGGGTAAAATTATTATATCCAAATAATTAATTACAAGTTTTGTCCATTAAGGTGAATTTTAATTAATATATAATTTTATATAATTAAAGATGCTGTGGCTACTCCCTAATTATAAAAAATTATGGCAGCAGAATTTGTAGCATGTTATGAGGCATCAAATCCGGGAATATGGGTAAGAAACTTTGTCACTAGGCTGCGTATTTTAGAGAATGTAAAAAGACCACTTAAGATATTTTGTGACAATAAATCAGCAGTGTTGTATTCCAATAACAATAGGAGCTCATCCAAGTCAAAGCATATTGACATAAAGTTTCTAGTTGTGAAAGAAAGAGTGCAGAGTGGACAGATATCCATAGAGCACATTGGGAAAAACTCCATGATAGCGAATCCGCTCACAAAAGGATTACCACCCAAGGTCTTTCATGGGCACACTGCCCATATGGGTGTAGTATTGCTTGAGGATATCATGATTTAGTGAGAGTTTATATTTTCTTTGCTTTATGTTTGTTTAAGACATTTATATATTTGGTTATTTTCTGATCAAGTATAAAGTTTTCAGTTTATTCACTCTGTTTTATTTTATTATGTTTAAGTCTGACCTCACTATGGTTTAAGGAGGACCAGTTGGAAATATGCATGTTCGGTTTACATTGCATGTAATTTTCATGCTACACATCCATGATTGATCTATGTCATTTGACTATATTTGTATATGTGACCATTGATGGGTTTAGTCATGATTGATATGATGAAAATCGCTTTGATCCTATATGGGTATAGTTGATGGACGAGATTGTTGTGAATACCTTTACATTATAGCAAATTTTGAGCTCATAAGGTTATACATTTATAAGGTAACATATGTTGCCCAAGTGGGAGATTGTTAGATTAAAATCCTATTGTGGGTACATATGTATAATGTATATGTTATTATAAAGTGTGATACAAAATTAAGTGATCAATTATGTTATGGGTATCAAAAGGGTATTAAATTGTCATGGATAAATAATGTGTAGATACCATAAGTTCACGTCGTGGCGCTTTGGAGGCGCAATTAGCATCGTGACGTTAGTTTTGGGCGCTGCAGTGCTTGCCATTTTTTTGCTCCGACCTCTCTCAATAAAATACACATAATTTTTGCATACGAATTTCAAATGAGTTGATTAAAGATGCGTTTAAAAACTGAAAAAGAGCTCTAAATTTTCATGTTTTGAATTTTCTAAAATCTGAATAGAATGTGGTTAAATTTCTGCTTGAAAGTTCAGCTTTATTTTTATTGGTCGTCCAGCCACATCATTTAACTTTTAACAAATACTATTTTTTAAAAAATTGATTTTAATTAAAATAGAATATATAGAATTGTTAGTGCTTTAAGTTTGTGCGTGTCATGCTGGCCTGGTCTGTACTTATTCGTGCTTTATAAAAAATACAGATTGTGTTATGCTGTGCCACAAAAAAATATGGGTCGTACCGTGTCGTGCTAATATTTTTAAAGGGTAGGCTCCGGACGATCCATAGGCCCAATATTTTTGTACTGTGCTCGGACTCGTGCCGTGGTTTTCTTGTGTCAGCTCGTATTTCTTAAACAGGCCAACCTATTTTCATATCTGGGCTTAAATTCGTGCTTTATTATTTTTTTTTATATATTTTTTTACAATTACTAAATTATATGTATATTTCAAAGCTTTAGTTGTAGCTATATAACTTTTGAACAATACTCAAATTTAAATATTTACTTATAAATACTCAAATTTTTATATCACGTACTATAAATAAATTAATGTATAATTTTAATTTTTCATGTTTTAATAGTTTTAATTATAGAATTATAATACTAAGTATTATATTTAAGTTTTATTATTATTTTAACTTAATTATAATTGATAAATTTATATTTTACTATTATTATTATTATTATTAATAAATTATAAGATTTTTTAATATGTCGTGCTATGCTTTTCGGGATATAGTCTATTTGTACTTACGTGTCGTGTCGTGCCAATTTGTAGCATCGTATCGTGTCGTGCCATATTTTTGTGTACCTAGTCGTGCTCGTTCAAAGAGTCTAACACATATTTACAACACTAAGAACTGCTAATTTAAAATAGAATCTTTGAATATATAGAACTCAAAAAAAAAAATTCCAATTAAATTATCGATGAATTGATAATTTTTGAAAGCGAGCAATGATCAATTTTATTACTTATTTATGTGAAAGTTATAATTTAAAAAAAAAAATCAAACATCAAAGAGATAATAAATAAAAGTATTTGAAATAATTAAAACCGCTTTATCCTTCAGTTTAATATAATAATAATAATAATAATAATAATAATAATAATAATAATAATAATAATAATAATAATAATTCTGGATGCTAGAAAAGAGGAAATATTTCGGGTTAGTAAGCTTTATAACTCTTTTCTTACCCCTTATGCCAAAGTTAATTATAAAATGATTTGGTGTAGATTACCCGTACCAAAATATAGATTTATTCGCTGGCAAGCCTCCCATATAATAACTTATTAACCAGAGATCACCTTTGGCAAGTGGTTTTACTATGATTTTTATTAGTTGTCCAGATTGTGAAGTTGGTGTTGACTGTCATAATCATCTTTTCTTTGATTGTTCTTTTCCAAGCATTTCATGCGTGCTATCCATTCTTGCCTTGGCAATGCTATTTGACCTGAGTCTTACCTGAATTGGCTTTTGTGGTTGAATGCTAATCATGATCACAATCTGCTTCATAGGCCTGTTGCGGCTACTTGTGTGGCAGCAGTTTATTTTATTTGGTGGAATCCTAATACTTGTATCTTTGAGCAAAATGTTTTCTTAGTTTCTCATGTGCATAATTTAATTAGAGTCACACTTAAAGCTAGATTACTACTTGTTGCAAGCATGACTATTTTATTTTATACGCGTGTGAAATAGATTATTTGAACACTAATTTCTATATTGTATATTATTCTGAATTTCTCAAAGTTTTATAAAATATCTTAAATAACTATAACGTAAATGAATATGAAAAAATTTAGACTAAAATTTTTTTTTTGGATGTCGAAATAGTGCACTGTAAAACTACCCAATATTTTTTATAGGTCTCTCAAAAACAAAATTACCTTTTATTGGTGTATGCAATTATGGGAAGTGTTAGATTACGTTGGTGTAAAATTAGAGTTATCATGTATCATCATCAATGTAATAGAGTTCTGTTTTACACATGACACTTTTAAAACAAACACTTCCATTTTGTTTGGAGAACTGACCAAAAATAATTACTGTTGTTCTCATCTTCTTAAGCAGTTGTGGTCATACTTTATCAAAGCTTTTCAACTATAAAACTTACCAAAGTTTAAACCATAAAAAATAAGTTTCAATTTACAACTGATTGTGAAAGTGAAAGAAACCTGAGTGAAGGTCAAAATGGTTGAAACTTGAAGGTTACTCTCCCTAATAACCACTTAGTCCAGAAAAGTGTTTTGCATTGGCACGATCCTTTCGGTAATGGTTGTTCCTTCCACCGCCGCCACCGCCTCCTCCTCGCCTTCCTCTTCCCCTGAAATTCCCGGCATTATCTCTCACTTCTTCACCTTCTGAAACCCCAAACCTCTTATCTTGTTCCTCCCCGTTGGCTCGGCCACCTCCCCTCCTTCCCCTTCCCCATCCTCTAGTATTATTCCCAAATCGGTTTCCTTCAGTCTCGGTAACATCTTGTTGTTGTTGTTGTTGTTGTTTGTGTTGCTCCTGCTTATCTTGGTCATTAGAGGCCTCTATCAACTTCTTCACAGCACCAAGTGGAAGGTTGCCACCACGGCCGAGGCCATGGATAAGTTCTTGCTGAGCCTGAGTAAGTAACGATGCTTCGCCAGCGTTTGCAACTGCAACCGAACCTTCAACTTTGTAACTGTAATTCTTACCGTCCTTCACATAATACTGCGGTTTCTTTTTCGAGCCCCATTTCGAATTAGTATTATTATTCTGGGAAGAGCCACCTTCAGTAGTCTCTTTCTGCCAAGTTTTCCCCATGTTGGAGTTAATTTTGTCACTCAAACTCTGATTTTCATCCAACCCTGAATCTCCCACGCTCAGGCCAAGGTCATCGAAAGAGTCATCGTACTCATCATCGTATTCATATTGCGAAATAAGAGCAGCCGTTCTCGATGAATCCATCTGGTTTTTATCATCAAGAGTACTAGAATCAAGCACATTAGCATTAGACTTCCTAACAAACCTTCCATGAGTAGATGAAGATGAAACCGAAGAAGATTCCCTCTGTTGCACCCTTTCCCCAGGAATTAAATTTGAGTTGGGAGAGGATACTGGTACAGATTCAACCAATTTTCCTTTCCCTTTATCGTTCTTGCCAACGACTGTAGCAGCCGCCTTGGGTATAGGCATCGTCTCCAATGAAGTATCCATGTTTCGAAGATCTTCATGAAGAGTTCCCTCGAGAACCCTCTGAATCACCTCTTCAGGATTCTGGTTGTAAGCTTCAAGACAGGCAGCCAAGAATCCCTTACCATAATCGGGGAATAAATCTTTTATTTGACTTATTTTAGACTCCATAATTGCAGCATCCTCATCCATCTGTACTTTGGTGCTTGTAACAGGGTTTTGCATAGTAGGGAGTTCCTTCACAGTGGCCTTCTTAGAGGACATGAATATCCCCGACAAGTACTCGAGTTGCTCATTATCAACGAATATCCATCCTGCAAAACATTAGTAAGCGTAATTGTTGAAAACCGAATCACAAATTGTTTGAAAGCAGTATATATAACAAAAGCCATGCATTTTTCACCATTAAGAAAAGAAGAAAAAAACTAACCAGTTTCTTGTAGATTCTCCAATTTACTCATTATATTGAAGTTCTTTTCAATATGTTGAAGAAATGTTTCTCTGCTCTGGTTCTCTGGACTAGATACTGACACTGTAGCGATTTCTCTAAACGTTTGAATTAATATATCAGCCCTTATAACAGGATCTTCAATATTGGCTGGGAACATTTTTGTTGCAGCTTGTACGGGAAGATTATCTTCGAACACCTCATCACTCAAATAGCAGATGTCCAATAACTTCCATCCAAACTTGATTATTCTCGTTGCTAACAGTTTCAAGCCCACGTTAATACTAGACATCATTTGATCTTCTTTGGATGTTAAAAGCACATGGAAACCACGCTGTAGAGAAGGAAGGAAGGAATCGTGCAACTTTGCAAGAGTGCACAGTAGCTCTTCATTCCCATCACTGCAACATAACAGAATCAAATAAAGAATATAAATCAAAAACTTGTAAAGAAAAGACAAAGAGAGCAAAACAGCACAACATTAGTCCTCACAAGCGAAACAATGAAAACTAATAGCTCAAAATGTTTAGACCACGGGATTAAATAAAAGGGTAGTTAAGTCATTGTGGTGGAGGATAGTTTTAGAGTGGGAATAGAAAAGTATAAATAGGCGAGTATAGGGAGGGAGAGCGTTTATGCAAGAATTAAGAGGTTATTTCTCTGCATCATGGAGAGTCCAAGGCCTCTCGAATGCCTAGGGAAACTGTCTCTACAATTCTCTTGCTGCCATAACATACTTAAGTTTCACATATTGTCTACATTTAGTCCTTGCTAATTCTCTGTTTTGCTACTGTCCTATTAGATCTATTCATTGGTTAGTTCAGTTCATATCAAAATGTTACAAGTTGTACACACACACAGATACATCTTTTTCTTCATAATAAATTTCACTCGCTCATCGTGTGACACTCCATCCAGAAATAGCAGCAGTAACACAGATGGATAATGCATAATTTACTTCATTGCATACCTAATTTCAACAGGGTTTGAAAAGAACAAAGCCGCAGGTTTGTATGCACCAACAAATGCGTCCATTGATACAATCGCATCATTGATGAAATCCATTACCTATTTAATATTTATAAAAATTAAGAGACTGAAAGCACTGCATCTAAACAGACATAAATTAAACTAAGCCAGGTACGGAAAGCAACTCACCTCCTGCATATCAACATGAAGACGACTAGATCCAAGGTCTCCATGACTGCCCGAAGAGAACAAAACCTGTACATTGTGTCATATTATTATATTCCTTCAAATGAAAAAGAGTGAATAGGTACTAAAGAGAAGAAGAGGGGATTTGATATGTATATAAAGCTATGTACCATATAAAAAACAATCAAACCAACTGAGCATGTTCTATCAAAACAAGAATATAAATCTAACTCTCAATTATAGTACTTGTTATAGAAACTTAAACATCACTTAAATACCTCCAGGGATGTGCTGCAACGTTGATGCATTGTGTGAGTAATGCTCAGAAACTGTGACACTACTGAAGCCAAATTTTCATGAATTATAGGTTGGGCATTTAAAGCATTCCTCACCTACGCAGGAAGGAGTTAGTACAAGAAAGAGTAAGAATATTAGTTTAAAACATAAATGATCAATTAGCCAAAACAGCGAGTACCACACAAAAGCAAGTGATGTATTGGTTTGATGGGTAAGAAAAAAAATTGTAATATATGAATGTGCAAATTACTTAAGTGTGTAGATACTCTGTTGCATTCTTGAACAAATCTTATAAACATAACTATCTATTCAATAGTGCAGTTAAATTACCAATTAGCCAAAGGTGCAAGTATGACTGCTACTTAACTACATAAAAAGAAAGATCAAACATTTCAAAAAAGAAAAATAAAAATAAAAATTCTCTTTATGTTGGCTTTCATCAGAATTCTGTGTCACACAATTTTAGGCAGGTCATTTCTAATCCTACTCTCAACCCCTCAACACAGCCAATCTACAACTCTTCCAGCCAAAAATAATAATAATAAAAGGGAGGGAAATGGATCAGATTATGAAACTACTAAGACAAAAGCACGCAGCCATCTATGACATTTACTTACCAAAACCCTGGTCAACTCTTCATTTTCATGACCATATAGAGCACATATATCTAACAACATAGGCAAGTCAAGCAACTTCTTTTCCTGCAAAAGAACTACAAACAAAGTTAGTGAACAAATGTGTAAGAAAACTAGAATTTCAAACTATCTGAAAAGAAAATAACATCTACCATATCTCCTACTTATTATTCATCATGGATATTGTTCTAAATAAATAAGAGTAATTCAAAGTAGCAGTGGTTAAAAGAAGTAATTTAAAGTAAAATTATTACTTAATATAATGTAACTATTTCATTAAAAATAATCTGCAATACATTTAGGTTGGAATATCGGTTGATATAAATTTAATTCTTTTACTATACACATCAAGGTAACAAGCTCCAAAAATCCTGGTGCATAAAAATTGGCCCTCAACTCTTTCATATTAATTTTGCTTATGCCCCCTTCTATGTGCATAGAATGATCAAATGCAACATCCGTTAACCCTCAAAAATCCCATCCATAAGTAGCTATATTGAAATTGTGAGAAAAGAAGATATAGGACCAACCTCCCGACATAAACTATTATTTCAAATAAAAGACTGAAAACAAATTACAGGGCGAAATAGAGCCCACCTCCATGGTCTTTTACACTGAGGCTGTCAGCAGCACGAGCCCCTGGATCCCTATTGGATGATCTGCAAAAGAAAGAATTCCCATGATTAAAGAAAAAACTAATGAAATAAAAATGAAAAATCACATCATGGAGGAGAAATTTACATGCGATAGAAGACCATAAATACACGGCGGCTTAGATCATACTCTCCAACAATGACCCCTGCAACAGTTCCCTTGACTCCATGATGAGGGAAATCATACCATCTACTCCTAAACTGTAAAAAGCTATCCAAGAAATCACGCAAAGAAGTGTCCAGAGCCACTGAAAACAAGGAGAACAAGAACGAGTCATATTTAAGTCGCCTCCCTATCATTCAACATCAGATAGTTTATAGTAACACAACTTACTGATAGTTACTAATTACTTAAATAACTAAAATTGACAATGTGACAGAACATTTTCATATTATTTAGTGGTGATAATTACCCTTTCCATATCATAGCCTAAAGTACAAATTATTGTACAATTTAAAGCTGTGGAATTTACCTTCCCTCCAAAATTCTTTAGGATTCAACTTAAGCAAACGAGAAAGCTCTCGATTCAAAAGATCCACAACTCTTTGAGACTCAACTGGATCCAGTCCACCTTCATCAGCACCAAACCCAGCTGCCACAGCCTCATCCTGGGGCAAGTAATTAACAAACTTTCCATCTCCACTCAATTTCGCGCCTCCATTGTTACCAATTTGAACCTTACTCCCCGAAGCTGTAGCATTAGATGGCTGTGAAAGTGATTGCCTAAGAGAATTAGACAATGTCGAACTTGGGCTTGGTTTCTTTGATATTGGATTTCGATTTTGATTTTGTTCTTGGTCTTGATTTTTAGCCACGAAGATCTTCTCAGTTTTGCTGAAACCCTTGTTCCCAGCTGACTGAGATTGTGCAGAGCGATATGACATGGTCGTATCTGTATCTGGGTGTCCCGCTCTTACACCCCCAAACTCAATAGGCTTCTTCAATGGAATTTGGAGTGTCACAGAATAAAAACCCTGAAATCACCACAAACTTCAAAATGTATTAACAAATTTGCTGCCCAATATTGTTTCCAAGCATATTATTGATATAGCAATAATGAAATTAAGAAAGACTATGAGTGAGAGATCAGAACTATGATTGGGACAGCTAGTGAGAAAGATGAGAAACAAACTTATGATTCATATACATATATACATTTTTTTGGAGCTTATTGGCGCCCCTTATATTTTGATTTTATACACTTCACTCTTACTCTTTTATTTTCTTTGTGGCAAAACTTCTTTATATTTATTTACTTTTTGCGAAACTGAAGAGTTAGTTAGACATTACCGTTAAATACTAACTAGATTACCATTGTGGATTCGAATTTCGGACCTTATGGCAGCAAACTACATGTCTCATTTGAGTTACCCTCTAAGGTCGAACTTATGATTCATATTGAAGAGAGCACAAAACTCAGAATACACTAAAAAATAAATTGAAGCATTAAGCAGTCAAAATTTTGTGGAGTTCTATCTTCAAATAGCTCAATTTGATTATCCCTCAGAATACACTAGATGATTATCCCTCTGTTTCAACAATGGAGTTCTATCTTCAAATAGCTTCGTCCCACATTACGAAGCTCAATTTGATAAGTCTAAAGAAATATTACTAATCAAAATAACATGATTAGCAAATCAATTTAATCTCTACACATTACTAATTCCATTGACAATTTCATATACACCAGCCCCTAATTCATCACTAAATTGATCTAAAAATAAAACAAATTCTCTCAATTCTACATCTTTCTCATAAATTACTTCTCAAATTTAAGAATTTAGAAATATAAGAAACAAAACCTTGAATTGAAATCGGTGATTGGGCATTTGTGGTATCGATACAGAGAATAGAAAAAATTAATATGGTTTTGAGATTATCATTACCAGAACACTCCTTCCTTCCACCACTCGAAACTTTCTGATGAGAAAAAAAGCGACGTCGACACTGACGGTGGCGACGGCGACGGCGACTGAATTGGTTTGAGAGTTGAAAAACAAATGAAGTTTATTGTGACTTTTTTCTCCTTTTCTAAGAAAATAGCCCTAAATTATTGTATATTTAAAAGAAGACATTTTAAATGGTATTTATGAAAAACATTTAAAATATTTTTACTATGGTTATATGTAAAAATGTTTTTTATTATTATTGTGAAATAAAGTTTTTTTTTTCATTATATATTGATTATTGTTAGGATTTTTTTTTTTGTAAAATAATTGTTCATTTGGTTTGGATAATTTATTATTCTAGTGTTATAGTGTTAATTTTTTGCCTAAAAATACGAGCATAATCTTGTGTAAAGTTGCTACATGGAGTCAGTCTTCGTAGGAAAAGATGATTTGCTGCAAGTGTGTGCTTGTCTCTACTCTCGTATTTAACTGCAGAAAGTGTTGCTACCCGTAGAAAGAAGAAGTGTGGACACGACAACTAATGCGGTCAGAGAGAATGGTCGGTTTATTTCACATGATGTGAACTTGAGAGAAGATGCGATCGGGAGAGGGTCTAGTTGCATATTGTGCCCAACATAGTCAAAAGATAA
This sequence comes from Cannabis sativa, assembly GCF_029168945.1. Classification (NCBI taxonomy): domain Eukaryota; kingdom Viridiplantae; phylum Streptophyta; class Magnoliopsida; order Rosales; family Cannabaceae; genus Cannabis; species Cannabis sativa. The sequence continues at coordinate 73,226,503 of NC_083606.1, read as the reverse complement.
GCAGGATCGCGAGAAGCTAATACTGGTCGCGCATATACCGATTATATGTAATGACCAAGTATATCTCTCTTGCGATAAGTAAAGATCATTTTTTTATGTAGGTTTGGTCCGAATGACTAATGTGATCAAAGGAGAATGCATGCATTCAACAAAATAGGCCTAAAGGTAAATCATGCCAGTACAACACTATAGGCCTAAAGGTAAAGTCGCATATACATTGCTGTAATTAAGTCAAGAGCGGACAAAATTATTCTTCACTTATTCTTTAAATGTTTCTTTTGATTTTAATTCTATCATTTATTGTAAAAAATGGTCTAAACTGACCAGTTATGTAATCCTAAAGGATACTTATTTTTTATATAAAGGGGTGATCTAAATCAAATAAATTAAGTTGGAAAATATTACCTAAAGTGGACTAAGCAAACCGATTGAACTACTATAATTCTCTTGTGTTTTCTATATTTCTGCTTTCTTTTTTTGTCTATTTTGTAGCTTATACTTTGAGTACTCGCTATTTTAAGTGAGTACTCGCATAACTACTAGTGGGTGTTCTTACTTTCTTTGAATACTTGTATTATTTGGTGTTGTCTAAATTTCTCCGACAACATTTGGCGTCGTCTGTGGGAAACATTTTTATTTCTAAGATTTTGAAGGGGAATCGAAATGGATATAGATCAGACAAACACATACAACAACAATGGTGCCTTCAACGTTGGCACTATCGCTGTTCCTAATTCTGGAGGAGGAACAACCCTTGTTGATGCCATTATAGAAGGAGTAGGGCGTACTAATGTGACTCCCCTCGACCTATTTCCTTAATACTCATGCCATGCTAGAGAAGCCTCAACACTGACAGCTACTATTGGATAGTTTCCACTAATCACGCTTGCCATCGCCTCTTAGATAATTTGATTTATTATAACTTGAGACCCTTGTAGCTTCTTTGACTACTAGCTCATCTCCATTCATATTAAAGTCTATTCTCTAAAGAGCATCTTCATTAAAATGCTGCTCACAGCACTTTATAAAGAATGGGACTTCTGTGTCAGGGAATGTTGACCAGTTGAACGACTGTGCTCCTCCATTAGATGACCAAGCACGGTAGATAACATCAAAACATAAGCCATCATAAAAAGTGACATCAGCAACAACCTTGTCCTCTCGTTTAATCCCTTGCTCTCTCAGATGTTTAACTTGATCCTCAAGCATGAGCAGCAGCTAAAGTTTTCTTATCAAGTGCTAGACAAGAAGAATTTTCAACCTTTGAAGCTTTCTTCCGAGCAACAGCCGGGTTTTTTACAAGCTACTCTCTCAGGCTTTGGCACTCTCAGCCACTTCTCAGAGACCGACCATACTTTTCTCTAGAGGATCAGTGTCTTCCTTTAAGACAGCCACCCAATCTTCTGCAGAAACAACACGCTCAACCTGGGCACTAGATGTGGGCGCTGGGATGTCAACTTGGGCGTTGGGCCTAGAGAAACCTTCAGTAAAACGACCATCATCACTCAATATTAATCTAATTGACGTGATTCAACTTGTATTTGGAAGCTATTTCAATGCCCTATCAAGTCATGTCTCACACTTTAATCGCAATTCTAAAGCTATCGACTCTAAATTTCACCCCAAGGGAGTTGCGAATTTAAGCTATAACTTACCTGGAGCGGGTCCTGTCGATAGGGGTGTTCGCGGTGCGGGTGGTGTGGATTTTGACAATTTTTTAAACCAACCTACACGTGCGGTTTTCTAATTTCTCAAACCGCACCCGCACCGCAAAACTAAAAAACTGCAAAAAAATGGTGCGGTCTGGTGCGATTGTTGCGGTTGCAATTTGAACTATCACTAAATAATCAAACTATCACAAATGCAACAAAGTTCGAGCAACACTTGTCAAAAATACCATAAAGTTTAAAAATAAATATGAAAAAATAATTAAGTTTCAACAATACCATAATTAGTGGGCTTTGGCTGGACATTCACATATTGGACCTAAATAAATATAAAAATTCATATTTTTATAATGTGCAGTGCGGTGCGGTTTAAACCGCATATTAACAATTCAAAATCACAAACTGTATCGCACGACGCAGTTTAGGAAAAATTCAAACCGTAACTGCACGGTAAAGAATTTCGAACTGTATATTTTTTGCACTGTAGTGCGGTGCGAGCAGTTTGTGCGGTTTGAATAATTTGATGAACACCGGTGTTTATTTTCACCATTAAATCATCATTTACGATTAAAAACAGCCTAAACATATTTTTTTATATATTTTTTGAATTATTTTATTTTCATATTATAATTTAGTTTCACTAATAATGGATAACCTAGTTTGTATCCAAGCTAATGAGAATAATTTGCACATGCCTTCAGAATTTGATTTGTTAGTTTATGACTACAAGTTTTTTGAATAATCTTAGTAATATTTTTTTATATTTTGTTGAACCATATGCAAATAAAGTTATTTATTGGTTGGCCCCTAATTCTTATTTCTCTAAAGGATATATTTTTAAAGGTTACAAAGCTATAAACTGTCATATCACTTTCTCCATCAACCATTACAACAATTATTTGAGTGAATAAATCATTAGTAACAATAATGAGTCAAATTAAGTTATGGTAACTACTAGGTAACTCAATACACGATTGTTAGTAACCTATTATATATGTTCTTTTAAAAATTAAATATATTTTTAAAAATATATGTAACTGATCAGTACATAATATAATTTTAACAGTAACTTTTAGTTGAATAATTAATATTATACCCAAATTTCCTCACAACACAAATCACAAATTATTAAGTACACTACCATTTGTTTCTACTTTCTAGATAGTGAAAAGTTGAATATTATTAGTCCATATATAAAAATTAATGTTACCCTCACAAGATGTATATTCTAATAGGGATATTTTCAAAAATATGGGAAAAATAAGCTATCTTATGATAAATATGGCAAGAAAACTAAATGCCACAAAATATGGCATTAACTAACCAAGCAAACTACAAATATTGTTTTTTCTAAAAAAAAAACCATAAAATAACTTAAAAACAGAAACTAATTTTAAATGAATGAAATTTATTATTTTTAACCATATATAAACAAAATCCTCTCTCTACACTGATTCTCTCTCTCTACTGCGATTCTCTTTTCTCTCTCCTGCGATTCTCTCTCTCTCTACTACAAATCGACTGGCCTGCGATTCTCTTCTCCATCTTCTTCGATTCAATTCCTCTCTTCTCCATGCACAAATTATTTATATGATTCAAACAAAACTGACCTGCTATTGGCAATGAAAGAGAAAAATTCAAAGTTTGAACACAAAGTTCCAATCATGTAGTGACACTAGGAAAGCAGGTGAACAATGCTCAATAGATAAGAGAGCCATATGAATACTGAGCCTGCTATTGGCAAACTTTTTATGTGGGTCAGTAAGTAATTGAACATGGCTCCACTCACATGCAACTGAGCTGTTCAAGATCCCACATGTATAGTATATACAATAGTACAAAGACGAATTGCAGTAACTAGTTACTTGAAGTCTGGGTCAGTCTTTCTCCCCATAAAAGCCCTGAACTTTCTTTCTTTTTTTAACATTTTAAGGTACAGGAGTTGTTGATTATCAACCTGAAAAAATAAACATAAACAAAACAGAACAAATTAAAAAAAAAACCAGTTTTATATAACATACTCAAATCTAATAACAAACATATAAAGGATAAAAATCAATTTTCAAGGAAAAAATACTTGGAAAATTTAAACACAATAAAAATACAAACCAACAATGAAACATAAAATAAATGTTAAACCGAATTCAGCAAAATTTAATACATACTTAAAGTTTCCGAGGAGATCTTCTTGTTGGAGCTTTCAAGGGAATATCTTCCACAACATTATCTACCTTAAACAAAACAACAAAAAATCAGCTTCATCCCAAAAAATAAATAAACAAAAACATGATAACCACCCATAAAAATAAAACCAAAAAAAACAAACATAAAAATAAAAATAAAAACCAGTTTCAACTTCAACAGGATCCTAATAAAAATAAATAAAAATAAAAATAAAAATAAAAACCGGTTACAACCAAAAAAAAAATAAAAAACAAACATAATAAAAATAAAACAAACAAACATAAAAATAAATAAATAAATAAATAAAACCAGTTTCATAATAAAAATAAATAAAAATAAATAAAAACCAGTTTCATAATAACCAAAAAAAATATATATATATATATACTAAAAACCGGTTTCAACTTCAACAGGTTTCTCTTCTTCTACAAAAGGATCCTAATAAAAATAAATAAATAAAACCAGTTTCAACTTAACCAAAAAAAAAAAACAAACATAAGTACTAAAAACCGGTTTCAATACAAACATAAAATATACTTTAGCTTTACGTGAATATTTTTTTGGTCGGCCTTTAGCCTTCGTAGCCTACTCAATCTTTTCAACAATAGATGAGACTTTTGAGACTGATTCACTCTCCATCTGATAAAAAAACAAAACACAAAATAAACATTAGACACAAACAACAAATTAATCCTGATAATTAACACGAAAACTAGTTTCACACAAAATCGAAACAAAACAACAACAAAAAAAAAAAAAACAAAAAAACATAACGACAATTTCCTCAACAGTAATTAACTAAACAATAAAACTAATAATCCAGCCCAAAGGAAACCCATTCAAAGATCCAAGCATTTTGCAACATCAACCTTAAAACCACCCACACACCCAAATTATCACAGAATGCACAAATAACACATATCTATAACATAAATCAAACTCCAGAAACTTGTTTTTGAAATGTTTCAAAATTAGGAATCCGAGGATCCGAAACAACACCTGCATCATTTCTAACCTATTTTTAAAACTGTAATCATGATCTAGAAACTGGTTTTTCATATGAGAATTATTTTGAAACCTCAAACCTAAAAACCACCCATACACACCAAAAACCAGTTCCTATAAATAAAACAAAGATTATAACTGCTCAAACACAACAATAATTTCTTCATGCAAAATAAAATCCCTACAAGTTTATAATTGATACAATATTTTCAACAGAAATTACATGGCTTTTCAGATTACACAATAAACCCACAATTTATTACAGCACATTGACTCTAAAACCCGAAATTACTAAATCATCAAAAAAAATCATACCCGAAAACCAGTTTCTAAAAAATGAAAGAAAATTTATCACTAAAACTAACAAAAATCATATCCAAAAACCAACCAAATTTAAAAAAAAAAATAAACACAACAACAACACCGAATATTAACAAAAATTAAAAAAAAAAAACTAAACAACAAAATTCTAAAGCATAAAACAAAACCCAAAACACAAAATACTTAACTAATCCAATATGAATAAATACAACAACACAATAATCACTTCGGATTAAACATTTTTTTAAAAAAGAAAAACAACAACACACTAATAATCTTAAAACAGAAAATGGGTTGAGATTGTTTTCCAATGATTCTCCTTGTTTCTTTCTTAATCCTCCTAATGTTCTCTCAAGGAACTACTCTCTTCTATTCTCTTTTTTCCCACTCTCTCTTCGGATTAAGCATAACTCAACAAGAAAATGCAAAATAAAAAAATAAAAACGAAAATATAAGAATGTAAGAACGATTAAGAACAAATGCAACTTCAACAAACCCACAAAATGAAAAGGAACAAAAAACCCTAAAATTAGAGAGAAAAAAAAAATAAAAAACTCATGCTTACCTTGAAGAACACACAAACAATGGAAGCTCTTACCCGTAGCTCTTACTTGAAGAACAATGGCGGCAATGTCCTCCAAAAATCGAGAGCAAAAAAAAAAAAACAGAGGACGAAAATGAAAGAGGAAAAGAAAAAGAGGAAAATGAAGAAATGGTGAAATGAAAAAAAAAAAAAAAGAGGGAGGGAGAGAGATAATAGTATAGGTTGTTTAGGGAAAATATGTCTGAATTGGAAACTGCAAAAATAAACTAAAATGTAGAAGCAACCATCAAATCATGATGATTACATGCAAACCCTCTAAAAAGAACCAGTTGAAAAAAAACTAAACCAAAAAAAATCTAAACACCTAAAATTACTAAAATAACCTAAATAAACTACAATACACACACTATGGGCTTTTGACAAATAAATTCCAGCCGTATGGGCTTTAAAATCCCATAAATTATGGCCAAACTTTAAAAAAGCCATATAAAGTGTCCATAGTTAATTATGCCATATTTATCATAAAAGGTTTAAAAAACCCATACTCCATGTAAATTCTACAAAAAAATAAAGCTACTTTAGATAAGGCTAATTAGTAATTTCTCCCTCCCCCGAACTTTGACATGTACTAAATCGTGCCCCCTGAACTTTTTTGGCCGTTAAAAATTCCCCCCGAACTATTGAGATTGTTAAATTTAAGGACTTTTGTCTAATTTTAGTAAAAAAATTCTAAAATGGATGAAAGTTCAAGGGGCATGATTTAGTACATATCAAAGTTTGAGGGGCATGATTTGGTAGATATCAAAGTCTGAGGAACATGGTTTAGTACATAAACAATCAATGAAACGGTAAAATTGAATGAAATTAGACAAAAGTCCTTAAATTTAACAATCTCAATAGTTGGGGGAGAATTTTTAACGGTCAAAAAAGTTCAGAGGGGCACGATTTAGTACATGTCAAAGTTCGGGGGAAAAAATTACTAATTAGCCTTTAGATAAATATGGTAAGGAAACTTAATAGGAAAAAATATGATATTTAAAAGAGTAATTTGCGGCAAAAATACCTAAGTTTAACTTCTAGTTGCAAATAAATAGCTAAATTTAATTTTTGGCGGTAATAATACCTAAGTTATAATTTTAGAACTTCTGTAGTACGTACCTGGTTAAGTAAATTGCCACGTGGCAATCTCTGATTGGTCCAAGTCATTAAATTTTTATTATTTAAAAAAATAGTTCAAATATACCAATAAGAAAATTCCATGTAGATTTAATAGCTTAATATTCAACGGTTATGTATCTATAGAGTTCTAGAAATATAAATTAGGTATTATTACTGCTAAAATTAAACTTAGGTATTTATTTGCAACTGAAAGTTAAACTTAGGTATTTATGCCGCAAATTACTCTATTTAAAATAAAAACTTAACATATATGGGATATGCCACTTTGAATTACCATAAAAAATATTAAATCTTCATATTTTTTTTAAAATAAATAAAACTACAGTGATCGTCAGAGTTGTCACTGGTGAAAAGGCACCAGAGTAGTTGTTGGCGCTGGGAAAGTCACTGAAGTTGTTGTCGGTGCCAGAAAAATCATCGAAATTGGCATTGTCGCCGAAATTATCGAAAAAATACCAAGATAAACCAGTTTCTCGGTAATTTTTTGAAGACAATGCCAATTCTGACGACTTTTCCGGCGTTGGCGGCAACTCCGTCAACTTTTCTGGCACCAACAGCTACTCCGGTAATTTTTCCGGCACCGACAACAAACTCCGGTGACTTTTCAGGCATTAGTAACAAATAAAATTGCATAAACAAATGAAAACATTAAATATGAGATTTGAAAACCTAATTTATATATATGTCATATCAAATACCATAAAAATATCTAAAAATAAAAAAATACTATATATAAATTAATTAAACTTAAAAATGTCACGTTTAAATAAATAAGTTGTAAAATCGTGAGTATAATTTCCTCATGATAATAAGCAAATACTAGTATACTACTATAGCTTTCATCTCACAAAGTGTACTTCAATCAAAACTTACAAGCTCATAATGGTTAGTTTTGGTATGTAAAATTGGTAGCACATATGGTATATATCTATATATTTAATTAGTTGGACTTCCAAAACAAGGATCGATCATGGTGATGATAAGACATGAAAATATATATAAAAAGAAAAATTATAATAATTAAAAAGAACTTGAAGAAGACGTTTTGAAAATAATTTCATCTTGTTTGATGAATTAGTTTAGTGGGGTATACTTTCTTACCCAAGTGTTTGGATTGGAATCCTTGAAAATATAAATACACATACAAAAATCCAACAAACGTCAACAAAATCTAGGCTGACTTTTATTTAATTATATATATATATATATTTATATACTTTCCCAACAAGTAGAGCTGACTTCCACTTTCTCTCTCTCTCTCTCTCCTCAATTTATTATTTTTAAAACTAATAAAAGCATCCTATAGCAACCCATCTTTTGGACCATAAATTCTTCTATATTCTCAGTCCAATAATAATAAAATATCAGTGGTGGTGTTCAATATCTTTTATAATTATTATTTTATGATTGATTAATGATATAAGACGTGCTACTTAATTACATTAATAATAGTATGACATTAAGGAAAACGTCATGCATGCACTAAATGTGTCATTTAGCAATTCTCTAAGGAAAATAACAAAGGATATCAGTGGTGCCTAGCACTTATTCTTACATATCAACAGGGTCGGCCCTGAGCTAAGACGAAGGAGGCGGCTGCCTTAGGCCCCCACCGCTCAGGATCCCATTTCGAAAAAAAATTAAAATATAGTTACTAATAAAATAAATAATAATACTTTTAATATTAAATATGTGTTGTAGCCTAGCGGTAATTTGATTAGCTTAATAACTAAGAGGTTGAGAGTTTAAATCCCAATAGCCTCACTCTGGACCCTACTAATTAAGTATCGAGTCTTATATAATTTAATGTAATAATTACAAAAAATATCACTAACCAATTATTATAAGACGATACATCTATAATAATAATAATAATAATAATAATAATAATAATAATAATAACTTAGTCGTCGGTGCTGCTGACAACTTACTTGGAACCGCGTTGTCGTTTTTTTTTTCTTATGGATTTTAGAGAAAGTGATTTTTCTCTACTGCAGTGTATTTATTTATTTTAAAAAATAAATAATAATTTATAAGGAAAACAAAATGGGATTTGTTTTTGTATGATATTATTATTATTATTATTTTTTAATCTTAGCTGTCTTTTTCTATTTATTTAATTTTGTATTTAATGCACTTCTGTGCATGCTTTCCAGCTAGGAATTTATATGTTTGTGACGGTTGGGGTTATACTTATGTTACTACAATCTAACAATATATTCTAATTTTCTTTCTCACTTTCCTGGTAACCAAACGGAAAATTAATTATATATATATATTTGTATAAATATATAAGTAGAGTGTACGTACGTAGTGTCGTTTTATTTTATTTCATTTACTTTTTCTCTTCTAATTATTTGAGTATGTCGTACGTATATATGTATTTATTTTTGCTTTAATAATTTATTAAGAGATAAAAGTTAATTATTTCACACGGTGTCGTTTTTATAAATATTAATGTATATATCTATCCAAATCTTACGTACATGTCTAAATGTATATAATAAAATATTATAATAATTATGTTTATGTATGTATAATAATGCATGTTGACGACGGCATTTCTAATATTTTTTATTTGTTTATTATTTGGATCAATTTGACATAAGAAAATTATATATATTGAAAGACTCCGATTAAACAATATAATCACATAATTAATTTATTATTTATATATTAACAGCAATGACGAAAAAAAATTACGTATACTGTTAATAATATTTTTTATTATAATTAAATCTAAACTAGAAATATATATTAATTGTAAGATAAAAATAATAAAATAAGGTGTCTTTTTTTAAAAAAAAAACAAATAAACGCTAATTAACATTAACATTGTATATGCTTTCAAAAAAAAAAAAACATTAACATTGTATATCATGATTAAATAACAGTGTATATATATTATATATATATACATGATATTAATTCTTCCCTAAAAAATACATAGTATTTTCTTTTTCTACTTTGATAAATTTCAATAATTACAGACTTTATGATAGGATTATATAGTTTGGCAAACATAATTTAAATTTATAATAAATCACCCATGAATAATGTGAGATAATTTTTTTTAATATATATTGTTGCTCCTAAAATCGCCCAATATACGTGGACCAGTCAGGAAGGGACACGTGGATCAAATTACTTGAGAAAGAACTGCTAAGTCCTTGTATGACACCAGGAAGCGTTATTCAAATGGGTCCCGGAAGATGCACCCGGAGTACAAGGTACTCCCGGAAGCGAACATAGCTCAAAGGCACTCCGGGATGTGTCAGGTCTCTCCCGAGACATCAAGTCGCATTTAATGCTGCATGGGAGGAAGCGTGTTGGGACTGTACACGCAATAAAGTCTGACGGCACATCCCCCAAACAGCAGGCTACAAGAATGATCATTTAAGTCTAGCGACGGCTACTCTGCGAAGAGTCACGTCAATCATAAGACAAAAAGGACATTCTCCATAAAAACCCTACAGCACCTAGGGATTTGACCATGCATCACCCATGGTATATTCATCGGAAATGCCCAACTTTATGGATACTTACAGACACATGTGTAAGTTCAATTCTAGGGATTGCCCCACTAAAACACTATAAATACCCCCTCAAAGCTCATTTAAGGGGGTGGGAGAATCTTGGCTGCTTAAGAGCAAACAGAGAAAAAACTCACCAAGAACATCCTTTGTATAAAAGAGAGAAACATTCTCCCAAGTGTAAGATCTGTATTAAAGACATCCATAAATATCAGTGGCTCGTGGACTAAGGCTCATTAACGCCCCAACCACGTAAAAAGTCTTCATCTCGCTTCCTTATAGCTCATTATTATATTCATATTTTATTAGTTGCCGAAAACCTCGGTCAACATTTTGGTGCTTTCATTGAGAGCTGAGGAAAGCTGCTTCACAACAAGCATTAAACTTCATAACAATGGTGGAGACAAGAGCTACACGTCACCCTCGCCCTCTAGAAGACGCTCAAGATCCCAACGAAGAGGATGTAGCCTCAAGGGCAGCAGAGGAGTCCGAGGAAGAAGTTCCAGATGAAAACCACGAGGAACACCTCGACGAATACGCTTACGATGATGGAAGCTACCAAGAGCTGGTGCTCCTCAGACAAAAAGCCATCGATCACGAAGCTGAGATCGAAGCTCAGAAAGTGCAAAATCAAAAGATGCACGAGGTGATGCTAGCCATGCAAAAAGCCATGGAGGCAGCTGGCATTCACGTGCATCCCAAGGCAATGGCCGCTGGACTCGATGGGGAGCCAGCTACGTCTTCGCCCAATTCCCAGCAGCCAAGGCCTAGGGAACCTAGCCCTATAAGGCACCCTGCTGAGGAAAACCCAACAAAGAACCCTACTTCTGCCCCTGGTCGGAAGAAAAAGGCGCAGGATCCGCGCAAGGTCCGCTCAGATTTCCCTAAAGGGAAAGGTCCGCAGAGGGGCAAGCCCCAAAGAGGGAGTCTTGGCCCTCAGGATCGAGGGGACCGAAAGAGCGTTTCCGTGCACCAGGAACCGGGGGGTAGAGGAAGAGGAGGACAGAGATGTCCACCCGTTGATTTGAGAAATCAAATCAATGGGAATCAAGGTGACCTCCGGGATCACCTTGATCAAAAAAGATACAGACCCGAAGTCTCCTCGGGTACTGTAAACGAAGGGATTATGGCAGAGCTTGCCAGCCTTCGAAAAGACATTGCCCGAGTCTCCCGGAGGCAGAAGGGAGATGACTCCGACTCGGACAGTGAGGACCGGGAGCCCTGTGCCAAGCATATCCTGGAGGCGGAGCTCCCTAAAAACTTCAAAATGCCCGAAATGGCGGCATATACTGGGAACTCCGACCCCAGTGATCACCTGTCACGATTCAACCGAGTCATGACAGTCATGCGGGTCAGCAATGACGCCAAGTTGCTCGTGCTTCCCCCTCACTCTGAGCGGTTCGGCGGAGGAGTGGTTCAAGAAACTAGAACCAGGATCGGTGGGATGTTGGAACAAACTCCAAACCAACTTCCGGAGGCAATTTGTCGCCGCCAGGAAGGTCAATTTGGAAGTTAGTGCCTTGACTAACATCAAGCAACTACCCACCGAGACTACGAAAATTACATCAAGAGGTTCCGAGAGGAAGCCTCGAAGACCAAGAAGGTTGACGACGGACAACAGCTTGCGCTTCTCCAAGCAGTGAATCCGTACGGGACTCCCTTCCGGAACGAATTACGCAAGAAGGCGCCGCTAGCCTTCGTGGACTTCCGGTAAGCGAGTCCAAAAATATATTAACCTCGAAGAAGCCCAGATCGTGGCTTACGGAGGCTATTATCCAACCGGGATAGCAGGATACATGCCAGGAGTATCGCCCTCGGGTACTGTCCCGACCGCGACCCCTCCGGTTAGTGGCATACAGTTTTCTGCCACTCCCGGGTACAACCAAGGGCAAGCTCTGCCCCCGGCATCTTCCCACTACGGCAATCCGTCCGGGGTGAATGGACGGGCTCCTTCACAGGCTGCCCCAACCGCTAGCTTAACAGGCCCCACTCAAGGGTCTAGAAGCAAGAGGTCTTCCAAGGGCAGCACCCGAACGGGAGAGAAGCGCCAAAAGAAGGGGTATACACCCCAATACACCCAGTACACAGAGCTCACGGACTCTCAGGAACGTGTCTATTTTGCCACAAGGCAGAATACGCACTACCGGAGACCCCAGCCATTGTACAGGGACAGCTCCCGGAGAGATCCGAGCAAAAGGTGCGAATATCACAATGACATCGGTCACAGCACCAACGAGTGTAAAAATCTCAAAGATGAGATTGAGAATCTGATCCGGTTGGGCCACCTCTATGAGTGGATCAAGAATAGGTTACCCCACCTTAACCCGGGGCAGGTGGCCGGGGGCATGCCATCGGGGACACCAGGGGGTACAGCAGGAGTATTGCCTCCAGCTGCTCCCGCAGGTGACACCCAGCATATACCCGGACTACCGCCTCGGCCTAATGGACGGGTAGCCATGATCTCCGGAGGTCCCCATATTGGAGGAAACACTCGGAAGGAGCGAAAGAGATATGCCGAGGACGCAAGGCACAGTGAAGTGTGGGAGGTCACTCAACTCCCAGCTCAAAGGCCTCGGCTAATGGACCAACCCATAACGTTCACGGAAGAAGACGCCAAGACGGTGCGTTTTCCTCATCACGACCCGCTGGTCATAGAGACCCCCATTGCAAATAAAGTGGTGGCCAGGGTCCTGATTGATAATGGAAGCTCCGTGAACTTGCTCTTCAAAGAGGCCTTCTCTGCGATAGGATTGACCGACCGGGACCTCTCTCCTAGCGGATCGCAGCTCACAGGGTTTAACGGGACAACTCTAATCCCGATGGGAAAAGTCAGGCTCCCAGTTACCCTGTGCCCGGACACTCCGCAGAGCACGTTTAAGTATTGCACCTTCGTGGTGGTAGACTGTCCAACAGCCTACAATGCAATCTTAGGCCGACCAGCCCTCGTCGACTTTGGTGCAATAACTTCTATCCGACACCTATGCCTAAAATTCCCTACTCAGGAAGCCGGAGTCGGAACGGTGAGGGGAAACCAAGGAGAGGCCAGGCAATGTTACAACATTGCCGCCCACTTGCCAGTGCTCATGGTCCGGGGGCCCCCCGAAGTAGAGAAGGCTGAAGAAGACGAGTTGGATCCTCGTATAGGATCCGAAAGAGTCGTAGAACCAATGGAGGACGTCGAAGAAATCCCAGTGTGCGACGACGACTCCACCAAAGTACTCCGGATAGGGAGAGGCCTAGATCCGGAGGAAAAGGATAAAATAATAAAAACACTGAAGGGCGCCATTGATGTTTTTGCATGGCGCCAAGAGGACATGACCGGCATCAGCCCTCATGTCATCACCCATGTCCTCAACGTCAACCCGGACATGCCTCCTATACAACAAAAGAGACGCCCGCTCGACTCGGCGAAAGCCGAGGCTTTAGAGAAAGAGGTGGATAAACTTTTGTCCAACAGCATGATCCGCGACGTATACTATCCGGAATGGCTGGCCAATCCGGTCCTGGTGCCCAAGCCGAACGGAACTTGGCGGGTTTGCATAGATTTCACAGATCTAAACAAAGCCTGCCCAAAGGACTGCTTTCCGCTGCCCAGGATTGACCAGATGGTGGACGCCACCTCCGGGTTTAAACTGCTATCTTTCATGGATGCCTATGCTGGGTACAATCAAATAAAGATGCATACGGCAGACCAGGAGTGCACTAGCTTCAGGACCGATAAGGGGGTATACTGTTACCTAGTCATGCCCTTCGGACTGAAAAACGCCGGAGCAACCTATCAAAGAATGGTTAACCGGATGTTTAAAAGCCTCCTGGGACGAAACATGGAAGTATATGTAGACGACATGCTCGTCAAATCCAAAGCATGCAATAGCCATGCAGACGACTTAGAAGAATGTTTCGAAGTCGTCCGGAGATACGGCATGAAGCTCAATCCGAAGAAATGCACCTTCGGAGTCAAGTCGGGAAAATTCCTGGGCTTCATAGTCAGCCAGAGAGGGATTGAGGCGAACCCGGAGAAAATTCAAGCTCTCTTGGACATGCCGTCCCCCAAGAAGCATAAGGACGTGCAAAGTTTGACCGGAAAGGTGGCCGCGTTGAGCCGTTTTATCTCACGATCCACGGACAAGTGCATACCCTTCTTCAATATACTGAAGAAATGCCAAAAGTTCGAGTGGACGGACGAATGCGAAGAGGCATTCAAAAGGTTAAAAGACCATATGGCCAAACCTCCTATCCTATCAAAGCCCGTCCTTGGAGAAGACCTGTTCCTTTACTTGGCGGTCTCCGAACATGCGGTCAGTGCTGCATTGGTCCGGGAGGAAGAAAAGATCCAGCATCCCGTGTACTATGTTAGTAAACGCATGATAGGGGCCGAGACAAGGTACCCGGTCATTGAAAAGCTAGTATTCTGCCTCCTGATGGCATCACGGAAGTTGAGACCATACTTCCAAGCCCATCCAATCAGAGTTTTGACCAATCATCCACTCCGGCAAGTTCTTCAGAAACCTGAAGCCTCCGGAAGACTCCTCAAATGGGCAATGGAACTGAGTCAGTTTGACTTGCATTACGTGCCCCGGATTTCCGTAAAAGGCCAAGCCTTGGCAGACTTCATCACCGAATGTAATGAAGCCGAGGCAACAGCCAATACTCCGGAGCCACCCATCCCCACTTGGAGAGTATTCGTGGATGGAGCTTCAAATGAAAACGGTTCGGGAGCCGGAGTGGCTATGATATCACCCACTGGGTTGCGGCTCCAGGCAGCACTCCGGTTCAACTTCACAGCTTCAAACAATGAAGCCGAATATGAGGCCCTGATAGCGGGACTAAAATTGGCTAGAGCTGTAGGAGCCAAAAGGGTGGAAGTCTATAGTGATTCCCAGCTGGTCGTAAACCAAGTATCCGGAGAATACCGAACCCGCGGCGAAAGAATGGCCGCGTACGTAACAATAGTTCGAGAACTGCTCCACGAGTTCACGGACTATAAAATAGAAAGAATCCCCCGAGAAAAGAACGCTCATGCGGACTGCCTGGCTAAGTTAGCCTCGGATAGTGAAATCGAAGAGCTGGGGGTAGTACCCGTGGAACGCTTGGCAGAGCCAATCATCAAAATAAAAGAGACCACACAAACGGTTGGGCAAGAACCCAGCTGGATGGTCCCCATCATAAAATACATAACCACAGGTGAGTTGCCCCAAGAGAGGGCACTGTCTCGAAAGATTCAGTATCAGGCTCATCGTTATGTAATGATGGATCAAATTCTCTACCGAAGGGGACTCAGCATGCCTTATTTAAGGTGTGTATCGGACCATGAAGCTAGACAAATCATGCTGGAGGTCCACGAAGGGTTCTGTGGAGATCATACGGGAGGACCCAGCCTCTCAAAGAAAATATTGAGGCAGGGGTACTTCTGGCCAACAATGAAAAAAGATTGTATAGACTATGTCCAAAAGTGTGACTCGTGCCAAAGGTACGCGAACATACCGAGAGCTCCTCCAAATGAGATCACGGCCGATGACAAGCCCCCGGCCCTTCGCGGTACGGGGCATAGATCTCATCGGTCTCTACCTACGGGAAAAGGAGGAGTAAAGTATGCAATAGTAGCAGAGACTACTTCACCAAATGGACAAGAGGCTGAGCCTATGAAGACAATAACCGCTAAGAAGGCGTTGGACTTTGTTGTCAAAAACATAGTGTGTCGATACGGCTTACCTCACAAAATAGTCTCAGACAATGGAAAGCAATTTGATTGCGAGGAATTTACTGACTTCTGCAACCGACACGGAGTAGTGAAAAGCTTCTCCGCGGTAGCCCGGCCTCAAACAAACGGCCAGGCGGAGGCAGTCAATAAAATCCTAAAGGTCACCTTGAAAAAGAAGCTGCTGGCCTGTAAAAATAACTGGCCTGAAGAATTGCCAAGGGTATTGTGGGCCTACCTGGACGACCCCAGTAACCACAACCGGTCACTCGCCGTTTTCAATGGCATACGGTTGTGAAGCAATGGTCCCGGTGGAAACATTATTCCCATCCCACGGGAGGACGACTTACGATCCGCCACCAATCGTGCCCCGCTCCAAGAAGCTCTGGATCAAGTCGAAGAACTCCGGGATGAGTCCCAAATACGGATGGCCGCTTATCAAAAGAAGGTGACCAAGTATTTTAACTCCAAGGTTAAAAACAGAAAATTCGCTATCGGTGACATGGTCCTAAGAAGGGTCTTCCCAGCCACCCAAGAACCCGGAGTGGGGGTACTTGGACCAAATTGGGAAGGACCATATGAAATCGAGGACGAAATCGGCTCTGGCACTTACAAACTGAAAAGAATGGACGGAACTACTGTCCCAAGAGCCTGGAATGCCGATCACCTCAGAAAATACTACCAGTAGCGAATTAAACTTAGCTTTTGTTCAAAGGGTTTGTACCGTCCAAATGTATGCCTCCTCTATATTAAATAAAACTGAGTGCCTTAAAAACAAAGTTTCTATGCCACTCAGGGGGGGTACTAGGGTATACCGCACGGACAAACAAAAACAAGCTAAGTAAAACATCCTGACCCAAAGGGCAGGTCAAGCTAAGTAAAACATCCTGACCCAAAGGGCAGGTCAAGCTAAGTAAAACATCCTGACCCAAAGGGCAGGTTAAGCTAAGTAAAATATCCTGACCCAAAGGGCAGGTCAAAAACATGCGCAAAAATAAAAGGCGTAAGTATGAAATCCTGAGCCAAAGGACAGGTCGAAATATATAAAGTGTGAAAAAAAAAAGATCGCACATATATATAATAAAATATCCTAACCCGAAGGTTAGGTCATACACATATAAATGGCCCGGGGACAAGCCTTAAATTGTCTCCCCTTTAAATAAAGGCTGCCGCCTGTGAGTAAAACTGTTCTAAGGCAGCAGCAAGTATGTACAAGAAGAAAAAAAAAAGGAATTATGAAAAGAACGGGTACGATCTGGGTCAATAATAGGGCAGCTCAGTCAGCCCGCGGCGGAAGACGAGGTCCGATCCGTGCCTCAAGCTCAGCATCAAGTCTCTTCTTCTTCTCCCGAAATTTGGCAATCATGTCCTCGGGTTTGGGATAGAAAGAAAGCTTGATACTCTGATCGTTGGTGGCCCAAGCCATGTAGACACCATCATCAAAGCGCTTCGGGCACCGGGCACAGGAGACGGGAGAAAGGAGCTCGGCCCTCTTGGCCTTCCTAATAGACTGATCTTTATAGTCCCGAAGCTCCTTCAACTCCGCAGCCAGAGCGGCCTTGGATTCAATATCCGACTGGTGAGTCTCCTCCAGAGACCTCACCTTAGCGGCCATTTCGTCCAAAGCCTCCCTGGCCTCCCGAAGGTCCCGCCTAGCCTTCTCGGCAGCCTCGGTTTGAGCCCTTAACTCCTCCTGATGATGGGCCTCCATCCTGCCTCTCCGCTGGGCCTCGGCCTGGATCATGTCCTCCGCCTGAGCTTCCCTCCGGATGGCCTCCTCCTCCCTGGCCTTGGCCCTCTCTTCCTTAGCCTTGGCCGCTGCTTCCTGGCGCTCGGCGGCCTCCTGGTAGATCTGCCTCTCCGCAGTAAGGTCCTGGAGGACCTTCTTGACGTCGTTCATGTCCCCAAAATCGGACAGAGCGAAGCCATGGCTTATGATGTTCTTGGAGAGGCGACCAGCCTCAGCTGCAAGCTGAACCATAACGGGACGTAAGGAGAAATTTCTCAAAGGAAGAAAACAAAATGCAAACACCATAAAGGAAACGCAATAAATTGCAAAGTACTTACCACTGTGAGGGAATGACTGAGGTCCTGGACTTGGAAGATAGAGTTCAGGGAAGCGCAAGTGGCAAACCGCTTGGGCGCACAGCGTGTAAGCTGAGAGGCGAACTCCCCGGTCATTTCCGCAGCAAAAGGAGCCAGAGTGGGCCCTAGGAGGGGACGGAACCAGTCTGCCAAAGGATCCAGGTTGAGGTTCCACGGATCATGATAGTCCGGATGGTTAATGCTCGCCTCAACCTCCGCTCGCAGAATTCTCCTAAGGGCCTCCACATCGGCATATCCCCGGGAGTACTCGTCCATAGCGTAGTTGTGCTTGGCTATGCGAAGCTCCTGCCTCGCCTCATCCCCCGGAATCGGGGTAAGCTCAATGCGAGGAGGAGCAGGATTTTCCTCCATCGGAGACACCCCGCCGTCTAGGCCATGAGCGGGAGTATCGGCCCTCCGAGGCCTCTTCGGTTCGTCTTGGGCAATCATCTTGCCCTTGCGCTTGCGGATCAGAGCCACTTCAGACTCCTCCTCGTCCTCCTCTGCTACCACTGGGAGAGCTTGAGGGTCTCCAGCACCCTCGGCGGCTTCCTCCGAGAAGTCCCACCCTTTCCCCTGGCCTTCTCCCGGAAGCACCTCCTCGTCATCCACCAAGTCAATGGTTTCGGGAGGAGCGCCGGAAGAAACCTTCAAGGAAGGGGCCGGGGGAGAGGGGGTGAAGGCCGGAGGAGCCACCGGAGTATGGACCCCAGCCAGCCGTTCCAGGATGGCATCCATGGAGGTACCTGTTCCATTAAAACAAGCAAGTGTTAAAAGCCCGTGAGAAACTACTTACAAAGAGGTGCAGCAAATAAACTACTCCTACCCGGACTCCCTAGTTCGGCCCTAGCAAAGTCCTGAACTTTAATGCTGGCAGCATCATCTCCAAGATAACTGTCCGAGGGCCGAAACCAGCTGGATGCTATGTAAGCCGACGGACCTAAGGGAATAGGTTCCGGAGGGCCGGGGCCCATCCGGGACCGACCTAGGTAATCTCCTAAGTTTGTAAAATAAAACTCCTTCAAATGATCCCCCCACCGGGTCGACGGCATCTTAAACCTACGGAGACGTTCGTCGAACCCTATGGGCCTACGACTGGTATATTCATCAACAGAAGGGACATATTGAATTATCAAAGGAGACTTACCACCAGCAAGAAGTGCTAGCACCGTGGAGCGCCCCGAGTTTGGTTCGGGGACCGAAGGCCGAGGCCGGGAAGTCCGGTTCTCGAAGAACCTTCAAGACGAAGAGGTCCCCCGGCGGAAGGACCTCCAATCTCTTCTTGAAGAATCTTGTCAAAAAATTTTGCCTCGGACTTCCCGCCGATGGCTTGGCTCCTCCGCACCACCGGGCTCCCCACACGGAGCTCCCTCTCCTGCAGGCGCACTCGGGCACTGGAATACGCCTTCTCCTGGGCCTTCCGGTAGAGATAATCTTGGTACTTCTTCTCTGCCGTAGCAATAAGCTCATCCCGGAAGGCCTTCTCCGCGACTGGCGCCCTCACGTTAGGGCAAATAACCTTGGAAAGGTTGGAGTCATCCACGGATTGGTGAGAAAGGATAAGTTTGGCCTTTCTACAATTCTCCGTGGTGACCAAGCCCCCGACGTCAAGATCGGCATGGTCGTAAGAGGCGAAGGCTTGGGCCCTTCGAAGGAACGCCTGAGTGGTGAGCGTCCGCTGGTAAGGTGGGATCCGCACCCACTCCGTGAGCAGCTCCGGATGGTCCACGGCCCTAAAACCGGAGGAGAAGAAAAATCGGTGGCGGTACTCCTTGACATGAGTCTGCCTATTATACGGAACCACCCCTTCGTTAGCAGGGTGGATCCGGAACCCATAAAAACCGTCCTTAAGTTTGTCCCCTTTCTTGGGGACGGATACAAGTTCGTAAAAATACAAAATCTCCGCCGGGCTGGGAGACCCCCAGCCGCGTGCGGCATAAAAAATAAATAAGCCTGAAAGCAGGCGGTATGCTTGAGGAATAAGTTGGTATGGCGCAAGGCCGACAAAAACAAGAAAATCAACAAAATAGTCCTGGAGCGGGAGCATTGCGCCGGCCATCAGATGGGTCTGACTCCAAGCCCCGAAGCCATCATAGTTGAGGTTGGGTGTCTCCGAGTCACGAGGAGGCCGGTGGAAAGTCCCTGAGGTAGAAGGTTTGATTCCAGCCACGTTAATGATGTTCTCCAGCTGGTGAGGGCAGGTCAGGGTTGATCGAAGCTCGGCCGCCTCCCAACCAGTGGCGCGGGACTTGTACCCTTCCTGGGCAACAGGTCCCAGAGAAACCTCCTCCAGGGTGGCAATACTCTTCCCCTTCTTCTTCGAGGACTTTGAGCCGTGAAGCGTACATGTTATGCTCTGAGAAAAACGAAAAGAAAAAACCCAGCAGTTAGGCCCCATATCAAACCCTAAACCAGAAAACAGGGAGTGGGGGTCCCCTAACCGCTGGAAAGAGGCCCCCTCCGGACACGTGTCACCTGGGAAACTCGAAAGAGAATCCCTGAACAAGTGTCGGGTGCAGTAAAATCACAGTAAAAGTGGTTTTGCAAAAAGGAAAAGAAAAAAGTCTTCCTATGCCCTAAGCAAATGCTACACGAAGGATACACGGCCTTCTTCAAACAAAACTGTACAATTACAACTAATACAGTGAAACGTAAGAGCAGAACTCAAAGAGCTCAAACACTCACGCTCCAGAAATCTCTGAGTACGAGCCCAGAAAACAAACAAAATAAATGTAAGCATGCTAGTGTCTAAAGATGCGAAAAACTTACAGATGATTGTTGAACTGGGGGTACTGGGTATGGTTGAGCGAGAGTTGAGAAGCACTGGCGAAATCGAACACTGGAAGATTACAGAAAATGTTCAAGTGTTAAGACGGTTTGTGCTACTTTGAGGAAATTTTCTCTCTGAGAAATTCAAGCAAAAATGGTAAGGAATGGAAAGTAACCGAAATGAAGGAAAGGTGGTGGCTTTTATAGGCAAAAATGCATGAGGAACAGGCGTCTCCACCTACCAATCGTACGGTAGGGGAAGCGCACGATTCGAATTCCCAACAGATCAACGGGCCAGATCAATCCGCCATTAAGGCGGTGCAAACGTTTGAGTATCCGCCTGACACCATCAATGCGCCGCATCAATCATGGGGCGTGAAACGAATCGACCTCTGCAAAAGTGAATCACTGCATTTAATGCCATTATTAGGCACACCTTCACGCGCCCCACGTCGTATCGTAAGACCGAGGAGGCGGCTGGAAACATTCCTACGAACAAACGTATTATCGCATTAAATAACCTCATTTAATGTGCCCCCCACGCGCACGAGACTCGAGCTGGGGAAACGAGGAGTCAACTGGAGACACTTGGACAAGCCTTGGTTTATTTTTACTAAGTAAACAAGGCTTGGGGGGTAAATGTTGCTCCTAAAATCGCCCAATATACGTGGACCAGTCAGGAAGGGACACGTGGATCAAATTACTTGAGAAAGAACTGCTAAGTCCTTGTATGACACCAGGAAGCGTTATTCAAATGGGTCCCGGAAGATGCACCCGGAGTACAAGGTACTCCCGGAAGCGAACATAGCTCAAAGGCACTCCGGGATGTGTCAGGTCTCTCCCGAGACATCAAGTCGCATTTAATGCTGCATGGGAGGAAGCGTGTTGGGACTGTACACGCAATAAAGTCTGACGGCACATCCCCCAAACAGCAGCGCTACAGTAATGATCATTTAAGTCTAGCGACGGCTACTCTGCGAAGAGTCACGTCAATCATAAGACAAAAAGGACATTCTCCATAAAAACCCTACAGCACCTAGGGATTTGACCATGCATCACCCATGGTATATTCATCGGAAATGCCCAACTTTATGGATACTTACAGACACATGTGTAAGTTCAATTCTAGGGATTGCCCCACTAAAACACTATAAATACCCCCTCAAAGCTCATTTAAGGGGGTGGGAGAATCTTGGCTGCTTAAGAGCAAACAGAGAAAAAACTCACCAAGAACATCCTTTGTATAAAAGAGAGAAACATTCTCCCAAGTGTAAGATCTGTATTAAAGACATCCATAAATATCAGTGGCTCGTGGACTAAGGCTCATTAACGCCCCAACCACGTAAAAAGTCTTCATCTCGCTTCCTTATAGCTCATTATTATATTCATATTTTATTAGTTGCCGAAAACCTCGGTCAACATATATTATAATATAGGATATCTAAAAAAATATATATTTATATATAATAAGTTGCGGAGCCAGCCATATTTTTTAGTGGGGGTAGTAAAAAGATTAGAGTACTAATAATGCAAAAATATAATTTTAATTGAGAAGAATATAAATTTTAGTGGGATAAAAATAAAAATATGTAAGAATAAAAAATTGAGAAATATAAATTTTATAAGAATAAAAATAGAAAATGTAAATTTTATGAAGGTAAATATAAAAATATATAAGAATGTAAATAAAAGATGTTAATTTTTTAAGGACAAAGTGAAATATTCAAAAATATATATTTATAAAAAATATAATTAATACTAAAGCTTTTTTAATTTTATTTGTTTTTATGGACTGATAATAAATGACATATTTTTTAAAGTCAAATTCTTCACCAGTAACAAATACGGTGGAGATTAAAAAAATGTCTTTTTTTTTTGGTGAATACTATATGATCAAAATTTTAGTTTACAAATATACCAAATCAACAATATCAAACTTTAAGATTCCTTTCTTGTAAAATATATAATAAATTCGATAAAGTTAGTTTAAGAATAGGATAAACTTTAATTAGTCTCACCTTTTTATAATTCTTTAATTATTGAAAAAAACTTCCACAGTGTGAAACTGTTTTGAGTCGCACTTCATTTTCACTTTGCTGTACATATAATTATACAACTCAATAATTTATCAAATATCAACCTTATTAATAGTGCATAATTAATTTCTTAATTATATAATTTTCCATGCATGTTTGCTAATTACGGCCATGAGCTTTTATGTGTTGAACGTGCAATTATTTATTTGTATATATGGTGCACATATTTTATATGTATAATTTTTATAAATTAACTTATATATCACTCTTAGTTAATAATATTGTATAGACTAAAATTAGAGCGTCTTAAGCTTTTATGATTCATGGGGTAATAAAATTTTTAAAATAATTTTTTTATTTATAAAATAAAATTCTTATAAAAATATAAGTTTTTAAACAATTTTTTTAGAAAGTTTGCATCAGTTAATTTTTTTTTAAAAAAAATAATAATTTATTATGCTATCAAAATAATTACGATTTTTTTTTCAAACAATAATCAATATCATTGAAAATTAAATAATGTTGTATTAATGTTTTAAGGGAAAAAGAATGAGTTAAGAGACCTCTTGCTAAAGGGCTTTGGCAACGATCCCGACCCCGACCCGACCCTCTACGAGATATATATAGCCCTTCATTGAAATATTATTATAGGTTTTTTTGTGTCTCTTTTTTTTATTTAGTAAAAATTGTACATTAGAAAGTTTAGTTTGAATTTACATTTTTTTTTAAAAAAATGTGGACAATAGACTATTTCAAATCATATATTTAAATAAAAATTCCTTAAAAAACATAAATTATTAGAAATATGGTTCAATTCATGCATGAAAAAAACTTGAAAATCTCATAATTAGATATATGCTTGCCATGTGCATATATAACAAGTAATAATAAAACTAAAATTAACCAAACTCAACACCAGATTTAACTTGTTAATCATAATTTAATTAAATAATAATTAAAATAAAGACTTAGGTGAGCAAACTGTAATGGGGGATATGGTTGTCTGGGTATTAGGTATTTTGTATCACTCTTACCTGGACAACACTACGTGGGAAAATGGGATTGTGCCACGTGGCATTAATAGTCAACACTTCTGTACGGTCCAAAGTACTCTTATTTTGATCATCAACTATTTTTTGCATAAAAAGAGATCAGATCTGAAATGACAGTTGGAAGTGACAGTGTGTTCTCTCATTTATTTTATTTAAAATAAAGCAATTTTTTTAAAAAAATTTAAAAATTAAAATAAAGGGAAAATCATGTATTGATTAATTAAAATAAAATAAAAAGTAATTAATATCTTTTTGACTTGAGAGGTTCAAACAAAACGACTGCACTGTGGACGAGGTTTTTATTTATTTATTTATTTATTTGTACTACTTTTTTTTTTTAATTATTAGAATAATAATTAGGCAAAAAAAAAAAAAAAAAAAAAGAAGAGAAGTGAATGGTGTGTTGTACTTTAATTTACAGGTCATGCATGTTTGAATAATTTATGGCATTGGAGTTATCAACTTTGATTATTTTGATAAAAATAGGAATAAAATCCATAATTCATATTTGTCGGTTGGGGACATTTTTAGCTAATATAAATAAATCTCATTATTATGTATTTATTATGAGAGTGAGATTTACAATAATAATTACATTCTCTTATTATTTTTCAAGTACTGTTTTAAGTACTGAGAATACTCATTAATGCATGGGATATTCACACGTTATTATATTTTATTAAATTTTAAAAAATAGGTACATATATATGATAAAATATTAAAAGATTGAGACTATATTTCTTATTGAAAAGGAAAAACCCTAGATAGATCTCTCTATGCTTTTCTTTTGCACATTTGTGGTGAAGAGGATATAGGCTTGGTTTGGTGCTCTCCTTTATTGTAGATTATGTCCACATTATGTGGCTTCGTCTGATCACTGATCTGTGTTGTTTTTTTGGTTGATTGTTGTCTTTGAATTTTTTTTTTTTTATTTGCGATTGGATGCATTTTGCTCGTTGATGTTAAGCTCGACTGCAATCTTGTATAGTAGAATCTGAATGTTTGAGATGGCGGTTGTCTCTTTGATTGTTGGCGTTACAAACAAATCATAATTCTAATCATGGTAAAAATTGTAAAATTCAAAGATAAATTTAAGAGAGAGACGAAGAAAGAAATAATGACAAAACAATGTACAGAGTATTTATAGAGTAACAAATACTCTTTTTACAAGAAGATCAAAAACTAAAAAAAGGAAATTAACTAACTGAATTCTATTATGCAGCAGTTAAAAACAATATATATGACAGAATTCTAATTTAGTTTTACATTAATATCCCCCGCAAAAGAAATGGTGTGGATACCATTTCTAGTTTGGACTTCAAGTAAAGAAAACGTTCTGCTGTAAGAGCCTTAGTGAGGACATCAACAGCCTGATCATGAGCAGGAACATGATGGACAGACAATTGCTTGTTGATGATTTGATCCCTGACAAAATGGAGGTCAATTTCGATATGTTTGGACCGAGCATGGAAGACGGGGTTAGCTGCCAAAACTGTTGCACTTTGATTATTAACCCAAATGATATGACTGTGGAGAATAGGTACTTGTAATTCTTGCAGCAGTGATTGAATCCACATTAACTCAACAGCTGCATTGGCCAATGCTCGAAATTCACTTTCTATACTTGATCGAGCCACGACATGTTGTTTCTTTACTGACCAGCTTATAGGATTATTCCCTAAAAATACCAAGTAACCTCCACACAACTTGCCTAGTCAGCATCAGAGTAAGTTGTGAGAGTCATTTCAGATGTAGGAGTGAAATGAATACCATCTCTGAATGCTTTTAAGGTATCGAAGTAACTTCTTACATGCTTCCCAATGTAAGTGTGTAGGAGCCTTCGAAAATTGACTGAATTTGTTAACAATGTAAGCCATATCAAGCCGTGTGAGAGAGAGGTATTGAAGTGCCCCTAATGTACTTCGATACAAAGTAATGTCTGCAAATGGTTCCCGTTCATTCAGTGAGAGTTTCACATTAACACTGGTTGGATTCAGGCTAGGTTTGGCTCCTTCTATTTTTAACTTTACAAATAGGTCTGTAATATACTTTGTTTGAGACAAATACATACCAGTTTTATCTCGATAGATCTCCACTCCAAGGAAATAATGAACCTGTCCCAAGTCTTTTAGATAGAAATTCTTATTGAGGTTTGTAATCAGTTTAGAAATGAGAGAAGAGTTGGGCTCAATTACCAATATATCGTCAACATATACCAGCAAGATGATAAGAGTACGACCAACTCTATACACAAATAGAGAGACATCAGCTTTAGAACCTTGAAATCCCCAATGAAAGCTTAAGGTGTTCCTAAGCTTTTCGTTCAAGGCCCTTAGGGCCTATTTTAGGCCATAGATGGCCTTATTGAATTTGCAGACATGTATGGGATTCGTAACATCCTCAAATCCAGGTAGTTGATACATAAAAACTGTCTCATACAGAGTTTCATGAAGGAATGCACTACTGATATCGAGCTGAACAACACTCCAATTGTTGGAGACAGCCAATGAAAGCACAAGTCGAACTGTTGTGGGTTTGACAACAAGACTAAATATTTCATCAAAATCTATTCCAGCTGTTTGTAGATAACCTTTGGCCACTAGTCTTGATTTTAGTCTGTTGAGAGAGCCATCCGAGTTAAATTTAACTCTATGAACCCACTTGCACTTAATAACATTCATGAATAAATTATAGGGAACTAATACCCAAGTAATGTTCTTGAACAAAGCTCTTACTTTCTGGTGCATAGTTGTATCCCATTGAGGATTGCTCAAGGCTGCTTTGAGTGATTTTGGCTTAGTTGGAAGTGTTGATTCATATAGAGGATGTTTAGTAGCAAAATATGATTTGGGTTTATAGATGCCACTCTATGATCTGGTGGTCATTCTATGAGATCTGGTACCTGTTGATAATGATGTTTCATGAGCAGGTGTGGGGTCAATGTGTGTTGGGGAGCTTTTGGAATAATTGGTGGTAGGGGTGAGGAGGATTCAGGTTGAGGAGCTTGTGACAGATTTGTAGAATTTGTGGTTTCAATAGGTAGGACATATGTAATTGAAGGAAGTTGTAGAGTTGTGTTTGAGTGAATAGGTGATGAAGTAATTGGGGACATATCTGGTGAAGGGGTAGGTGAAGATGGAGTATCTGTAGTGGACATGGAAGGGATGATAGATTGTAGGGAACACTCAGAGACCTCATTACCAAAATGTAGAGTATTAATTACAGGTACAATAATATTAAAGTGAGTGGAAATAACTACAGTAGGTATATTGTTTAAAGAATTAGGTTGTACTTGAGAAGTTGTTGATGCCATTGCTGGAAATGACTCTTCATCAAAAATAACATTTCGAGCTATACATAGCATGCCCTCCTAGTTTTTACAAAGATAGCCTTTGTGAGTTGTAGTATATCCCAGAAAAGTACATCTTTGTAACCTGAATTCCATTTTGTGTCTATTATAAGGCCTCAAGTGAGGATAGCAGGCACAACCAAAAGGCTTTAGTACAGAGTATAATCTGGTGTAGTGCCAAACAAACATTCAAGAGGAGATTGTTGGTGCAGTACTAGTGTTGGCAATTTATTAATAGTAAATACTGCATTGTGGAAAGCATGCCACTAGTAATTGAATGGTAAACCATTTCTTTGTTGTTGATTCACGTTGATTTGAAGACTTCTGGTTTGTATCGCTGGAAATTATAGTTGTTTTCCAACTGTCCCGTGGTTGATTGGTGTTTGCCGATCGTGGCTCCTAAATTTAAGGAGATTGGGTAGTGTTTTGCTTACACACAGTATAAAAGTTAAAAATTAAATTAGGACAGTAGAAATGTTAAATTTTCGAGCCTCAATATTTTTGTAAATAAGTTTAGCCCATTTTACAGTATTTGTGTAAGTTTTCCAATATTTTGTTACTTATGCAATTATTAATATTTGTCAATATTTATTATTTATTTTTCAATGGTACTTTCATTTAAACAACCCATGTTATCTACTACAATCTTTCGGTACCTAACCAGCTAACCTTATCATCATCATCAACTAATTATATCGAAGCATTCTATATATGAACTTATATATATATTCATATATCTATATATGACAAAAAGAAAGACTATAATGAATTAATTAGCCACATGTGCCTTTCCCTCAACTATATATTATTTACACTACTTTTTGACAAATAATCATAATATATAATAATACCAACATGCATACATATGATTTGCTTTTACATGCATACACACGTAATAAATATATATAGATAATACATATTCTTTTTCACTTTATAATATACATACGCGTGATGATATATATACATATAAATCATGTGTACTTTACAATACATATATGGTATAAATATACTGAGTTAATTTTTTATTTTTTAATTAGTAATAACTTTCATTAATTATTATTTGGATAAAAAGAAGAATGATAATGAAGTGTAAAGGTTTACGTATGAGATAATGTTCACACACAATAATAATACCACCAATTGATCATGACAATCCAACGGCCAGTTTTTATTCTAGTAATTTGTCATGACATTTTTTTTTTAAAAAAAGAAATACATATTTATATATCTATAAAGTAGTCGGTTTTCTTTTATTTATTTTAATAATTAGTAGTAGATATACTCATCAAGTGTATATATATATATAATAAATATATGTAATGTACGTATATATATATATGTTTAAAGATTTAGAGATTCTTATATACAAAAGAAAAAAAAGCATGCAATTTTAGTCTTCATTTATAATTAAAGTAGCTTTAAAAATAAAAATGAAAAATATTAAATAACATTTTTGGAGAAACAACTAATAAGAAAAGGAGACCAAAAGAGAACAATAAAGTGTTTATTTGCAATAAAAATATGAGGTACAGACCATGAACGTACAGACAAAAATAAGAGGAAAATAATTATATAATAAGAAAAGAAAATGTGAAAAGAGCAAAATATAATTAATAAATTAATTATTGTGGGTTGGCTCAATTAATTTGTTTGGTATCTTAGTGGGGCAGAAGGCAGTATGGCATAAATTGTCTCTTACCAAAATACATGCACAATACTCTTTATATATATAATTAATTATTTATATATATACAACACACACTAGTACTAATTAATTTTCAATAATAAATATGTATTTATATTTATGTCCTTATAATAGTTGTACCCTATCCACAATAATTTTTTTTATTTTGTTAAAAATTTCTATAATTTTACACTTTTTAATAAACATACACATGCACACTAATTTATCAGTGTATATATATATAAAAATGGCACTTTTTATCTTAGGGGAAGTTCATAGAAACCACCTTTATATAATTAAGTGAGAATTTTTGTTAATTAATTTAGGTTGATCTAATCCTAGAATTAAAGTGCATATTAAAAGTAATAAATCATAATTTAAATTATTAATCATCATGAGCTACTATTACACTCTACAATATTAATATAATGTAAATCATAATTTATTAATAAAAAACAATATAAAATTATGTAACTCATTTATCAGAGACAAAGACTTAATTTATATATATATAGATTTTATTTTTCTTAATATATAACATAAGTAATTAAAAATACATAAATAATTACTACATTCTTTAATTTACAATTGATTGTTATGTTGTAATGATGAAAATATAATTTAAAACAATATAAAAGGTTCCATTTTTAAAAATAGATATAAGTTTTGGGATATTTATGATAAAATATTTTACTCATCTTAATTACTTAAGAATATTAATGTAATAAAATTGTTTTTTTAATTAGAACTGATGACCATTAAAAAAAATGGGATATATTATTTTCTACAAGAATAATATTTGTTAATTAGGTACAATTGATATCATAAGCTCAATATCAATTAATTCTTTATTAATTTTGGATATACTATATATGTATTATGTTGCTTTGGGAAAATTTCTTTTGTAAGCTTAATTCAATTAATTTAGGTGGTTTAAAGAAAATTAATATGCTAGAGACAAACAAAATATATATTTATATAAATTCAAGTATTAACAACCTCTAGTGATTGATTTATTATTATTAATAATTTTATCTTTTATTCATTGATGTGGACAAACTTAATTAAGTATTAATTATATAGTGATTCTGTTGTTATTAACCCATCAAAACCCAATTTTGGGATACAAATGATTCTAGTCAACTTGTGGGACATACCATATGAAGCCTACTTGGAAGTTTCAAAAACTTTAAGCTTAACCTTTCTAATAAATTAATTTTTATTTTTATAAATTGTAAAAATAATAAATACATAAATAATAATGAAGGTATTAATATTTTCTCAACTACTCATGCAGCCCTACCAAAGAATCCACGTGTGCCAATACATCACAATAAACCTATCAATTAATTTCATAATACAATATTATTCTTGGATAATGACCCTTTAGGTTTAATTATTGTTTTTTAGTTTGTTGAATTAGTAGTTTAGTTTAAACTTGAGTCTTAAGGAATACTTTCAATTGGGTCTTTGTAAAATGCATGGGAGTTCTTAAAGATGACCTAAGCTATTGCGATTAGCATTAATTAGAGTGTTACATACGTACTAATAATGTCTAATACCATTAAAAAAATTAAATACTTTTAATGACAATTTTTTAGTCACAACATAAATTTTTTATTACTAAATATGACTTTTAACATAATATTTAAATGCAGGTTATCACTACTTTAGTTTTAGTCACCATAAGTATTGTGACTAAAAATATATTTAGTAATAATAAATTGTGATTTTTGTTATTAATATTTTTTAGTCACGAACATTTTAGTCACAACATAAGAATGATGATTTATAATTAGTTACAACTCTTTTATTTTTAGTTACAATTTTCATTGTGACTAAAAGAAAGATTTTTTATAATGCACTACTGTCAGGTGACGTCTTACAAATAACTAATAATTTACTTTTAATACTAATTATTAAATTAAAATATACATATAATCAACTAATATAAACATATATTATAAATTGTAATAATAATAATAAATATTTTGTAATGGTACTTAACATTACTAACACCAACCCTTCCTTAATTATGATCAAGTCCATTTTCACTAATGTGCAAACTAAACCATATGACTACTTATAATGAAAGTGACATTTCTTAAATAAATAAATTTATTATTATTATTATTATTATTATTATTATTATTATTATTATTATTATTATTATTATTATAACCTTTTCATTTTTCATAGGCTTTTATCACTTCATATATAAGGTTTGAAACTTTCCTAGAAAGTTTTTCTCGCTTTCCCTTTTTTTTTTTGGTCAAAGGAGGGAGTACAAGTAAAAGTACACAATTAATGGTACCAAATTCCAAAACAAAATAAGTATGACTTTTTCTATCTCTCTCTTATTTTTTGACATGCAATTATATTTTCTCAAAATTCAATTTCTCTTTTTGAAAGATATTTTTTCTAATTCCCACAACACAAAAATTACAAATAAAATTCTCTTAAAATTCTAGTCATGCAATTGTCAAACTATTCAATTGAAATCATCAATTCATTCTAATACATATCCATACACTAATTTATTCAACTTAACTAAACTATTTTAAGATTTTTTTTATAAATTTAAAATTATCTATGAAGTAATATTTCTCAATAATATTCAAATAATCACACAAAAAATATATGATATAATTAAAAAAAGTAAATCTACCCCTTAAAAAATTAAATCTAAATAATTTATTGGGAATTTTCAAAAATATATTTATTTATAAGTTTACAATCTAAATTTTTTAATTATAAAAATACTCTTCTAAAATTTTAAAATTACAAAAATACACTTTATTCAGTAAAATATAAAAAAAAAGTAACTTAAAAATAGCGAGAAATTAATCAACCACACGACAACCATAAATCAATTATAAATAAACTATAAAACAACTAAAAATAATTAGAAAAATAATTTCATGAAAACTATAATATAAATATAGATAAACTATAAAATAACTAAAAAAAACAATTTATTATATTTACTAAAAATATATTTTTATAAATTAAAAAATCAAAAAATGAAAATAATTTTTTTTTATATTGATGTATTGTTGTAATTTTTTTAAAATTTTTGGTCTGTAAATTTTTCTAATTTATTTATCAAATAAGAATAAAAAAAATTCAAGAAGATAAGATAAAAATTGTTTCTTTTTTAGTGTATTATTATTATTATGGGCACTCAATTTTCCATTTTCCTTTGTTAAAATAAATAAAATAAAAAAGCCCTTGAAAGAGAAGAAGAGTCCACTCCACGTGGTTGGAAATACTCTCTCTCCTCTCTCTCTCTTCTTCTTTCTCTCTCTAAAGTGGCGCGTAGAAAGCTAAGGACTGAGAAAAAATGGCTTATTTTTATACATACATAGTACTCTCTCTTCTTCTCTTACTAATAAGTTTATGCTATATATAAACAACAAGAGGCCATTGTTAGTTTCATGTCTCTTTTCTTAGTTTTATTTTAGTTTCTCAAAAAACCAAACAACTCAACAACAACTTCCTCTGTATAGAACAAGAGAAATCCCTTCTTCAAATCAAAACTCTTTTTATCTATTTTTTTCTTTCATTTATCCAAAACCCAATAACTCAAAAATCTTCAAACCATTAAACTCGGAGGATCCTTACTATTAATACCATCTCATATATCCTCATTTTTTTCTTCTTGTTAAAAAGGTAATGTTATTATCAATGACTTCTTCTTCTTGTTTTTGAACATATTTCTTTGCTTTCCTCTGTTCTTGTTTAGTTTTCAACAGATACAAATGGAATGGTAATAAAAAAAAAATGGATTTTTTAATGTATGTTTTGTTGGTTTTGATTGGTTTTGTCACTTGTTTAATGAAATGGGTCTTCTGGGTTCTTTTTATTTGGTCTTCTTTAATGGAAATGTGATGTTTTTTTAAGTAAAGTTTCAATCTTTTTAAATGGGTTTTTCTGGATCCATGTTTGATATTGAAAGCTTTGGAGGCTTATTTGGTTTTGTTAGAAATGGGTACAAATGTTGAACTGGGTTTTGCAGATCCATCCTTTTTGTTAGTAATATCATGTTAAAGTTTTGACTTTTACTTCATTATTTGAATTGACAATGACTTGACAGCATATACTATTGTATACAGAAAAATTAGATGCTATTCATTTGGTTTTGTCGTTTATGTAATTCTTAAACAGTTTCACATTCATTTGTGTCAAAGCATAGATGCTGTAGATCTGATTCCATTGCTTTATAACATAATTTTTTTCTTAATTTGTTTTAACAGGAATGGGGATTTCATTTTCATGCCCTTTTGCCAATTACAGTGATGTGGAGACTGGTTTAGAGTCTATGATTGTAAACTCCATTAGTTTTGGAGATGAACAAGCAAAAACACCTCTTAGATCTGTTAGTTTCAATAGTACTGATTTGGAACCAACAATTTTGAAATCTATAGGCTCTGGAAAAAAGATGACATTAGAAACATCTGTTAGCTTTAAGGGTAGTGATTTAGACAAAATTATTTTAGTAAAGGTTCCTTCTTTAGATAAGAAAGAACAAAATATGGCCATTGTATCATCAACCATTTCAAATAGGAAACAATTAGATTCTCAGTACTCTAAACCTTTGATTCCTGATCCTGCTAGTACCAAACACATGGCTGCTCTTAAGCTTCAAAAGGTCTACAAAAGCTTCCGAACTAGACGAAAGTTAGCAGATTGTGCTGTTCTTGTAGAGCAGAGTTGGTATGTAACTAATCTTTTATGTTCAATTCTAGTCTTTGTTGTGTTGTGTTGTTCTGTCATGTTCTGATATACAATTTTTTGCATCAATTTTAGGTGGAAGCTCTTAGATTTTGCTGAACTCAAGAGGAGTTCGATATCATTTTTCGATATTGAGAAGCATGAAACCGCGATTTCTCGTTGGTCTAGAGCAAGGACTAGAGCTGCAAAGGTAGATTTTTTAGCAAATTTGCAGTATGTGCTTTCTATTGGTTTTGTTATTTGTTATGTAAAGATTAAATCTTTATGTACTTTTTCAGGTTGGGAAAGGCTTATCAAAGAATGATAAAGCTCAAAAACTTGCTCTACAACACTGGCTCGAGGCAGTAAGTTGATTTCGATTTTGATTAAGATTACAAACTGTCTTATTTGTTACCATTAATTACTGATATTAGCATCTTTTGTAATATTTTAACAGATTGACCCAAGACATAGATATGGACACAATCTTCACTTTTACTATGATAAATGGCTTCATTGTCAGAGTAGAGAACCTTTCTTCTACTGGTAATAATCTCAAAACCAATTGAGTTATTTTCTTTGCTTAATTCAATAACCAAGAATTGAAACTTACAAAAACAATTATGTCTGGTTGGTTTAAATGCAGGCTTGATATAGGAGAAGGAAGAGAAGTAAACCTTGAGAAATGTTCTCGGTCAAAACTTCAGCAGCAGTGTATCAAGTACCTTGGTCCGGTGAGTCTCAAACTCGGTTTATGACTTTTCATTTTTGGTAAAGATTTTACCTTTTTTGCTGATTGGCTTTTTTCTGAATGTAGATGGAAAGAATGGCTTATGAAGTTGTTCTAGAGGATGGAAAGTTTTACTACAAGCAATCGGGGGAACAGCTTCACACGAGCTTAGAAGGCAAAGACGCGAAATGGATATTCGTGCTAAGCACTTCTAAGGTTTTGTATGTTGGGAAGAAGAAGAAGGGTACATTCCAACACTCTAGCTTTCTTGCTGGAGGGGCTACAACCGCTGCAGGGAGATTAGTTGTCGAAAATGGCCTCCTAAAGGTATTGTCAAGACATAAAAAGCTTAAATCTTTTCCCTTTTTGTTTGTGTTTTTCTGGTGGGATTTGGTGTTAACAAAGATTGTTCTTTTGTGATTCTTAACAGGCGGTTTGGCCACACAGCGGTCATTACAGGCCGACAGAACAAAACTTCAATGATTTTGTTGCATTCCTTAAGGAAAATGATGTTGAATTGAAAGATGTTCAAATGAGTCCAGTTGATGAGGAAGATGATGCTCTTAGCAAGCAAAGAAGCAGTCTTCATATGCGAAGTAACTCATCCGATGAGGACTTGTCTCCAACTCTTGTTGGCTTAGAAACCGAAGAAACCAATGCTAAGACAGACTCAACTGCACTTGAGCCACAGAGGACTAATCGGTTCCTCAACCTCAACACCAAATTGACTAATCTCGAAATTCCAAAACAACAAGATATCATTGAGAGTTTCAAGTGTGATGAACAAGAATGCTTGATTCAAGAAAACATGTTTGATGAACAAGAGCATGATGAAGAAAATGAAGTGGAAAATGTCCCCGAAGAATCGATTCTCAAGAGGATAAACTCGCGCAAAGGAATGAATTCATACCAATTGGGAAAACAATTGTCTTGCAAATGGACAACAGGTGCAGGGCCTCGAATTGGTTGTGTTAGAGACTATCCATCCGAGCTTCAATTTCGAGCTCTCGAGAAAGTGAACTTGTCCCCAAGAGGTGTTGCTCGGTCTAGATCATATTTTTCTCCTAAGATCATTAGTGGTTTGAGTCCAAATGTCTCAACACCAACAGATTGCAGTAGTGAAGAAATGGCAGAGAATTCATTAAGAAGCTCTGTTCACCATTCAAGAGTACACTCATCTCCATTGATTAGGAAAGTATGAACAAATCCATACTCACTAATATAATATATTGTCATAATTTTTACAAGTAGTTTTTTTTTTCTTTATTGATTCATTCTTTTGTGTGAATAGAAAAGATGGTATAGGAATTCTTTATCATTCTTTTCAATTACAATCATGTATACACACCACTCATTTTTTTGTTAATTCATCTTTGTAGAAATTCACATGAAAATTTTAGATATTTATGGGGAGTTTTAAGTCCCATTTAATACAATAGAATATTCATTTTTCTCAATAATACTAGTTGGAACAACACGTGCTACGCACGTGTAATCTTTTTGGAAGTAAATATATAATTTTTATTAATGTGCTAAATCAGTTAAAAGATAAGATTCTTTCTTAATAGAAACATCGCTCTTGTTGAACACTCGGATTAGAAAAGAACAAGATGCTCAAGCAAAACTATGAGCAACTATCATTAATAAAAAACAAGGAACTATTGTGTAAAGATGGAAGAAGTTTACGATAATCTTCTATAATAACCTCAAAAGAAGAAAACATAGGTAATGAATTTCGAATAGCTTGTACTGCTAATAAGCAATCTGACTCCAACTCCACTTTCTGCCAAGGTTGAGTTTTAATTCAGTATAGCATGCGTCATGTACAAATTAAATGTTTGTATAAAATATAACACAATTTTTATATTTCTCATTGAATACGATCTGAACATTTTATTAACTATATGCGATAAAATCTAACATAATTCATTTATATTTAACAATAGGATTAGTTCAAAGATAATCTTAAAAAAAAATACAATTTAATAGTGGTCCTAAAAAATCTTTAATAAACACTTATTTTCTCTTCTTAAAAAAAGACCAAAAGAAAAAAAAAATAGAAGAATGTATACTATAAAAAGTAAAAAAAAATAAAAATATTAAAATTATTTTTTTAATGTGAAATTATGTTATGTAATTCTTTACAAAAAGTAGAAAATTAAAAATATTAAAATTATTTTTTTAATGTGAAATTATAATATGTAATTCTTAGTAAATTATATAGGGTGATAAAGTTAAGGCTAAGTTTGCTAAAAAAAAACTCTAAATATTTATTTTTGCATACTATTATTCTTACAAATATGTATATATATATATATATGCAACTATATTGAATAAAAAAAAACAATAAAACATGTTTTTATATATATTGAGTAAAATTTAGTTTTATTAATCAATTAAACTCAATCATTCACATATAAATGATAATTTAGTCAAAAAAAAAAAAAAACAATTAATCACCACATATTTTGTATATGATTAACCTCAACATAATAAATTTAATATGTGGAAGCCCAAAATAAGATTGTTACTTTTATAGTAGTTATTAATAAAAAATTAAAAAAAAAAAGCAATTAATCACCACAAATTTTGTATATGATTAACCTCAACATAATAAATTAGGTGAGAAGTAAGGACTTTTTAGTAATTTAATATGTGGAAGCCCAAAACAATATTCTCACTTTTATAGTAGTTATAGATTAAGAAAGATTCATTCTTTATTTATTTATTTTGTATTTTACTTAAATTAATTTTACTTGCCAAGTGTGGCTTGTCTCTTTTTAATCAGTATGAAAAGGAAAAGACATTAATAAATAGTAAAAAAATGATCATGAGAATAATAACTAAGAATTAGTGAGAAGATATTCCAAGAAATTAGCATACTAATAACTAACAGAAGTGATTAAAAAAGATTCTTATTCTTTTTCCATACCTGCAACTAAATATGATCTTAGGTTCCCAAAATGAAAACAATCAATAATTCTCTTTTCATTTGTATAGAAAAATTTAGGAATAATTACATAAGGTACTTTTTTTTTTTTTGTAAAATATTTATATTTTAAGTTTAAAGAATGTTTTTTTTTTTTTTTTTTTTTTTTACATTTTACATTTTTACGGTTTTCCAATAATAAC
This sequence comes from Cannabis sativa, assembly GCF_029168945.1. Lineage (NCBI taxonomy): Eukaryota > Viridiplantae > Streptophyta > Magnoliopsida > Rosales > Cannabaceae > Cannabis > Cannabis sativa. The sequence continues at coordinate 73,188,822 of NC_083606.1, read as the reverse complement.
ACGAAAACAACATAAAATCAACAAGAAAACTACATAAAAATAACATCAAAATAACAACAAAAAATAACATACAGATTACAAAAAATCAACAAGATTACAACATAAAAAGACCGTATTTTCTGTAAATAAAATAAAAAAAAAAATCGTATTTTTGTAATTTTTTTGTTGTTTTTATGTTTTTGTGAAATAATTCCAAAAATTTATAAATAATGGGCTAATCTAATCAAAGATTGTCACTTCCTTAAAAAAAAAAGAATTTAGAGTAAATTTAATAACTAATATATTTAAGCTTATAGATTTTAGAGTGCTTCTACATAACATTAATTTGCGACATAAATACTTAAGTTTAACTCTCGATTGTAAATAAAATCTAAGTTTAATTTTTGACAGTAATAATACCTAAGTTATACTTCTGGAAGTTCGGTAGGTATCTATCTGTTAAGTGTTAAGTAAATTTCCACGTAGTAATTCCTGATTAGTCTAGGTCATTAAATTTTTATTTAAAAAAAAATAGTTAAATATACCAATAAGAAAATATCACGTGAATAATAACTTGACATTTAACAGCCAGGTACTTATGGAGTTCTAAAAATATAACTTAGTATTATTATTGCCAAAAATTAAATTTAGGTATTTATTTGCAATTGGGAGTTTAACTTAGATATTTATGCCGCAAATTACTCTTTAATAAATTCGGAATGATTTACAATATAAAAAATAATGTTCAAACACCCTATTTCACATACATATAGGTGACATTTAGTAAGATTTTTTTAATTAATTTTTTATGTTTTCTTAATTGGAAATGCAGAAATATTTTTAGAAAACATATTCTATAAATTTATTTTCACATTTAAATTTTTTAATTGAGAATCAAAATTTTATTTTTTTTTTTAAAAAGTCACTTTAAATTTTTGTTTAAACAGTTTTTTTTATCCAATATTATAAACTCGACCAGACCTGGACCTAGATGCAGACCCGGACTCGAACGCAAACTCAGACTTGGACAGGATCCTAGCCTTTGACCCGAACTCGGACTCCGGCCTCAGACCCAAACCTTAGACCCAGACCTAGAGCCGAACCCCAGACGCGAACCTAGACCCAAACCCTAGGACCAGTACTAAGGCCCAACTCCCATCCCTGGACCCCGACCTCGACCCCTGACCCAGACCTGGACCTTGCCCTAGATACCAACCCCAAGGGTCCGAGCCGTAGATACGACTTGAATAAAATCAAAAAATAAAAAAGAAAATAAACTTTACAAAACAGACTTTTATTTTTCGTTTTTCAAATTAAAAAATAAAAGTAGTTAAAAAAACGCATTTTTGTTTTTTAAAAATAAAATTTTTATAAACAAAAATTATACTTTTATTTTTATGATTAAAATATTAAAAAATAAAAATATTACAAAACCCCACTATAATTAAAAGAGGCAAGTGTGTAATACACCATTACAACTTTGTTTTTCGGTATATTAAATTATTCTAAATTTTTTAAAAAATTTGTTAAATATCTTAAATAAATATAATATACTAAAAGAAGATTAAAATTATTTAAATATGAAAACGCACAAAAAAAAAAAAAAAAGTACATATAAGTAAATCTATTTTTGGATGCACCAATTTTTCAATCTTATTTTATAATGTCTTAATGACACTTTCGAAATAACGACTTTTCTGCTGTAAGTACAAATCGATGTGTTCAGTTTAAGACCACATTCTTCTTTACACTTCAATATGTTATTACAAAGAAACACAGCCTCAAATTTTCTATATCAATCGCCATGGGAGCCCTGAGAGTGTGCACTGTTTATTCTCTAGGCTTTCCAATCACACCAAACAAAACCCACTTCCCAAAACTCATTCCCACTCCATCTTTCTCCCCACACCAAAAAACCCTATCAAGATCCAAACTTTTGAAGGCCATTTCTTCATCTGTTTCAACAGAGCTCACTGACCCTTTTCAGCCAGAGCTTGAAAGTAGTCAAACCCCAGATGGGAAATTCGATTGGTATGCACAGTGGTATCCTATTATGCCACTTTGTGATCTGGATAAGAGGAGGCCACATGGGAAGAAGGTGATGGGGCTTGATGTGGTGGTTTGGTGGGACAGGAATGAGAGTGAATGGAAGGTGTTTGATGATAGTTGTCCTCATAGATTGGCTCCTTTATCAGAAGGAAGGATTGATCAATGGGGGAGATTGCAGTGTGTCTACCATGGTTGGTGTTTTAATGGCTCTGGTGATTGCAAGTTCATCCCTCAAGCACCCCCAGGTGGCCCTCCGGTACTAACTCTTTACATGATCAAATTTCTTGATATGCTGAGTTTGCTAATGATTTTGTCTACTTTTTCAAGTTGTTTGTCTCTTCAAAACAAGAAATTTCTAATCATAAGAAAGTGACTGTTATACCATTTACCTGATTAGGACATTGGCAAATAGGAATTACCTTTTTAAATCATTAGATTTCTGTTCCATTAATGTATTGGAATTTGGAGCTAATTAACCAAATTCCAAACAAGAATAAAGCCAAAAGTTAATAACTTTTCTCCCTCTGATGACTACAAATCCTTTGTTGATAATTGAGAGAGAAATTTTCTATTAAAGCTGGAATGAAGTGTTTCTCTATAGCTGTAATTAGCATTGTTGGAATCTATTATGCAGATTCAAACATCCAAGAAAGCATGTGTAGCTGCCTATCCAAGTACAGTGATGAATGATATCCTCTGGTTTTGGCCCAACACTGATCCTCAATACAAAGATATTCTTGTGAAGAAAAGTCCCCCATATATTCCAGAACTCAATGATCCATCATATATATCCTCAATGGGAAATAGAGATTTTCCTTTCGGGTATGCAAATAAACACTCTTACAACTATGATTTAAGAATTATCTTCCTTTTCCATTGATTTCTTTTCTACTTTGCATTTTCAGATATGAAATCTTGCTGGAGAACCTTATGGACCCTTCACATGTTCCATATGCACACTATGGAATTCTTGCAACTCGACAGCCCGAAAGTAAATAAGAACATAAAATGTTTTGCTGTAATTTTTTTATTTAATTTCGTGTTTCATACTTTGGTTTTGACAGAGAAGATGGATAGAGAGGGAGGCAGACCTCTTGACATGAGAGTGAATAAGTTGGACAAAAATGGTTTTTTTGCAAAGCAAGATTGGGCTGGTAATAGTGAATTCATAGCACCATGTATATTTTATGGTCATGCTGCTGTTTTACCAGATAAAAGTAATAAAGCTACACCCAAAAAGGTAATCACATAAACATTATGGTATGTTGTGCTTATATTGTTTGATTGATCTAAAGTTTCTTTATTTTGGTAGGAAAGGAAAATGGGATTAATTTTCATGGGGGTTCCAGTTAGTCCAGGCAAAAGTAGATTGATATGGGCTATCCCCAGGAATTTCAGTCATTGGTTGGACAAGATTTTTCCAAGATGGATATTCCATATTGGACAGAACTTGATTTTGGATTCAGATTTATACATTCTCCATGTTGAGGTGACTTTATTTCTCTCAATTCGCTACTGATTAAGCCTCACATACACAACAAGTGTTTAATTCTTTAATATATACAGGAGCGAAGAATATTAGAGCATGCTTCGGGTGAATGGAGCCGAGCATGTTATGTGCCAACCAAGTCAGATGCTCTTGTGGTTGGTTTCAGAAATTGGTTAAACAAGTATGGTGGCGGTCAAGTTGATTGGAGAGGCAAATTCAGTGGTGCTCTTCCTCCATCTCCTCCCAGAGAACAGCTTATGGATAGGTAACAATTTAAACTCATGCTAGTAACCATACCAATATGGTCATTACACTAAACGCGCCATGATAGAATATAGTAAGACCGATCGAGTGTTGAAATTCAGGCTATATTGGCTATATTCAAACGTTTTGATTTTGAATAGGTACTGGTCCCATGTGGTGAATTGCCCCAGTTGCAGTGCAGCATACAAAGCTCTGAATGTGGTTAAAGTTGTGCTCAGTGTCACCTCTCTTGTTTTGATTGGTCTTCTGGGTGTGACCAATAAGCTAGCCACTGCATCTGTTGCTTTGAGAGCCACAATGGTCTCACTCTCAATACTTTGCTTTGCAGCCTCAAAATGGCTGAATCACTTTGTTTACAAGAACTTTCACTTTCATGACTATATTCATGCTTTTCATTAATTAACACTACAAATATATATTGTACATATATAATTCAATGTCATCAGAAGAAGGAAGAGCTTCTGTTATTACACACAAACACACAATTAAGTATAAAAAGACAGTATGAAGCATCTATTTATAATAGTTATAGAGCTTCCTTAATAAATTCATTTGTGTTTTCATTCAAGCTCTCATATGTCTCCTTCTCAACCATCTCAAATTTCTTTTCGCATGTCTCCAATTCAGCTTTCAACTCTTTTATCCTTGATTGTAGTTTTTCTGAAATGTCTTTTTTATATCTCATTGCTTTAAAACCAAACACAGGCTTCATGACTTTACCAGGTACCTCCATTAATGGCTGTTATATCAAAACACCAGTGTTTAAGATCATGTATGGTGACATCTTCCATTTTAGTTTTGCAAATTGTATCACAAACGTCACAAAATAATGTAGCCACAATGCTTTTCATTTGGGTTGACCAATGAATTGATGATGACCCAAAAAGTGTTGACTCTGAATATTGATGAAGCAGAGTATTTAAGATTGGAGCAACTGTAATTGGTACCTTGTAACCCTTTACATCTACAGTTTTTTGCCTCATGTACTTGTCATCTAATTCCCAACTTTTTCCAGCACCACACCAAACAATCTCCAAAAAAAGACTGTTCAAAGTCAGTGGGGCTAAAACATGATGAAAAGTGTTGGATTTTGTAAATATCTTCAATTGATCGCTATTCATAATCAAATAAATGGGAATTCTGTCGCCTAAAACTCATGTATGTTTCTTCTCCTGAAGTCTTTTTCCACATCTTGGTTATAATGAAAAATGGGAGCATTTAAAAACTTTTTGTCAGCATCACTAATTTAGGTGTCAATTATGTCCTTAAGAGTGAGTTTAGTTACATTCTCCATTAACATGTTTTAGTATAGTTCCTCTAAATGAGAAGGTCTCCGCAATCGTTATTTTTAGAAATTTGTTTACTCTCGGTTGTCAGTCCTGGAAGGAGTCTTGTGGAATGATAGTCGAGTCCGAAAGGGAGTTCCCAGATGTCTATCATGTCCACTCCAGTTCCAGTTCTCAGGATAGGTAGACTCACTCCAGGATGAAGTTCTAGTTCGCTAGTCATCCTTCCTGGAATGGCAGTTCCAAATAGTCAACTCCAGCTCAATCCTATCTAGAAGTATCTTCAGCAAGTGTCCTTGGTTCGCGAGTTTTATTTGAATTTTTTTTAGTTGAAAAAAGGGTAAAAAATGATATTTATTATTTTAGTAGAAATGAGAAGCAATCCTACCAACCTCGTGCGATTGCCAATCTCATTCCTCAATCCCAAAATAGTGTGGGACCTACATATTTCATTCTCATTCCTTAATAAAACTAAAGAAGTAAACAAGTTATGAATCTCATTCCTTATTCCCATTCTTTAATCCCACAAATAAACATACTAAAAAAATAGAGAAATTTGCGGTCAAACCCTTTTATGTTTCATTTGTTTAACACTTAACCCCATTTTCTTTGTTTTTGGTGGAAAAACCTCCTTTAGTTTAATTCTGTTGGCAATTTACTGTTTCGTCCATCCCAACCGTTTACCCATTAAAGGTTGAATTGCCAGGTCATACTAATTAGTAGGGTGGAAAAATAATAAGTTTTTTTCCTAATTAAAACAAAGGAAAATAAAAACCAAAAATATTTATAAAATTATATCAAAATCTAATAAAACCTCCCAAAATCAAAATCTTTTTCTTCTTTACGTAAAAAAAATCTGATTTTTCTTCTTTTGTCGAAAACCATAATCCCAAACTCCCAAACCCACTGGTATCCTCAAAAATCAAGAGCAAACGCTGTTGTGGGTGGTCCGTTCTCCAGCTTCCATTGCCAATGACGATGTAGTTGTGCGGTGTGTGTCGGCGTCAAAGGATTTTTATTGTTTCTCTACCTTCGCAATCATCAGGGGCTCATCGTTGATTGAACCAGGGGCTGGTTATTGTTGTGGGTGGTCGTTTCTTCAGCTTCCACTACCGTCGATGATCAGAGGTGAAGACCATGGTGAAAATCAGAGGAGAAGATGACAATCCTCCGGATTACGGTATGCTATCTCTTGTGAAATTACGCAGACCCACACCGCACAACTACATCGTCGCCGACATCGGAAGTTGAAGAACCGACCACCCACAACGACGTCTGCTCTTGGTTTTTGAGGATACCTGTCGGTTTGGGAGTTTGGGATTATGGGTTTCGAGAGAACAAGAAGAAGCAGATTTTTTTTTGACAATAAGAAGAAGCAGATTTTGATTTTGGGTGTTTTTCCTTTTTGAGTGATTTTGGGATATTGAATATTTGACTGAATATTTAATTGGGGGTTTTACTTTTATCTGATTTAATTTTGTAAATATTTTTGGTTTTCATTTTATTTTAATTAGGAAAAAAACTTATTGCTTTTCCGCCCTATCAATTAGTATGACATGGCAATTCAACATTTAATGGGTAAACGGTTGGGATGGACGGAACAGTAAACTGCAAACAGAATTAAACTAAAGGAGGTTTTCCCACCAAAAACAAAGAAAAGGGGGTTAAGTGTTAAACAAATGAAACATAGGAGAGTTTGGCCGCAAATTTCTCAAAAAAATAATATGGGAGAATTAGTTTATATATTACTTTTTTTTTTTAACTTTTACTTTTCATTTTTATAGTTTGAGTTGTTCCTACGTGGATAGTTAGGTAGATTTGAATTACAATTTAAATTGCTAAGTGAATTGTTATGTAGATTTTTGTAAAAATACAAAAAAAATTAATTTAAAATATAAAATATAAAAAAACTCCTAAAATATAAAGAGAAACTTACAAAAATATTGAATTTTGAGTAAATGTTTACATTTTAACTGTCTTTGCTTTTTTTTTTCTTTTATTCTGTAGATGCCAAAAATCACATACCGAGCCTCTATCTTCCAACCCACATACATAACTACCCTAACAATACGCGAACACTTGAAAACAACCATTAATTCCAGCAAGATGGAACAAAAATAGAGAAATCGACATCAAATAAATAATCATGGCAAAACAACTGTAAAACAACACTAAAACAAATTAAAAAAATAATAAAAAAAAGGATTAAAAAAAACTAACCATCTTCTGTACAACCTCAATACTAGATATAATAGCAGTTATATTTACCAACCCAGTCCTAAAAAATTAGAATAGAGAAACTACTAAAATAACACAAAAACAAATGTAAAACAATGAAGCATATGTTACCACTTAAAAAAAATATAAAATAACCACACCCTTCAATTTTTTTTTACTAATGAGCTTGTCAAATGTATTTATAGGAGAATCAGAATAAAAAACACTAAACAATTATACAGAAGGAAGAAGAAATATATTTATAGCCTCCATCTACTACACACGCGTATAATATCATCACATCAACATGAGAACACTTGGAAAACAACCATTAATTCTGGCGAGATGGAGCAAGAACAATGGAATTGACGTCAAATAAATAAATCATGGCAAAACAACGGTACCGTAAAACAACACTAAAACATATAAAAAAAAACAAAAGAAAAGAAAAAATGACTAAAAAAAATAACTATCTTCTGCACAGCCTCAACACCAAATGCAACAGTAGCTATATTTGCAAGAACAGATTTAAAAAATCAAAATAAAAAAAAAACCCACGCTCTTATTTCCCCCCAAAAATGTGACTAAAAATTAGAAAAACTAAAAAAAATGAGAAGAAGATGATGAAGAAGAACTGAACAAGAAATAAAATAAAAAATTTATATGTTAATGGAGAGAGTAAGGAACTTAAGAAGAAGATAGTGAGAAAAAAGATGATAAGTGTATGGATTTTGAAAAAAAAAAAGAGAAACCCATGAAGAAGAAGAAGAAGAAGAAGAAGAAGAAGAAGAAGAAGAAGAAGAAGAAGAAGAAGAAGAAGAAGAAGAAGAAGAAGAAGAACGTGGAGTGTTACGAAAATTAAGAACACTACGCAAGTATACGCAATCAAGTAGTAATCTCACACAGGTGAGGTCGAACCACAGGGAATTAGATTAACTACCACTAAATTATACTTATGATTATATCTGGCAAATCAATACTTTTTATGAATTCAATAAAATAATTCAGAAACTTAAAATAACAAAAGAATATTAATCAAGATGAGAAAATAGGGAGACGAATCCTGTTGTTAAGTTACCAATGTTAATGTCTAATTGCTATCCTTCTCTTGAAGTGAATGACAGATTATAAATTAACCTAACTCTTTTCAGATCTTTTAGGTTCTAAATCTCATGCTCTCTAATTAATCTCTTAATTAAACTAACATGAAATCCGCATTAAGCAATAATCTAAATGTCACTAAGGCTATGTAAATACTTTCGTTTCACATCAAAACCTAGACTATCCAATTTTAGCATTCTCAATTCTCACTTTTCAGATTTCGAATTGAGATCATAGAACATGTAAAAGGTGATCAATCTTAAACATGGAATTAACACAAATATGGATAAATTTCACAATCAAGAAAGGAGAAATAACAATTATCATTAACTAAAGATAAAGTCAATCAACAATCATCATCTCCCTAAATAGGAGTTTAGTTCATAACATTCATCATCAAATCCATAATTAAAATTGAAACAGAAAATAGCATAGAAAAATTAAAGAGAAGAGAAAGAACTAGTTGAAGCAATTGATTCGGGTCGCCACAAGCCGCTCTTCTAGCCTCCTCCTTTGTTTCTAGGGCTCCCAATCTGAATCCCCCCTAATTTTCACGAACTCTCTCTATTTAAACCAAGTCTCATCTTTAAAATTCACGAAATTACGAAACTGCCCAAAAATCCCGTCACTGGGTCCCCGTCGCGACTGGCAATGCCCCCGTCGCGACAGGGTTAAACTTTGAAACTTCGAGATCCTCTCTGCCAGTTCCCATCGCGACTGGCATGTTCCCCGTCGCGACTGGAACAGGCAGCGACACAATTCTTGGTTTTTCTTCTCGATTCTTTCACCACTTTTCTTCAATTCTTGTACATACTTTCTTTAAACACCCGAGGACCTGAAACAAAAGAATCAAGCGTAATATAGCCCTAAAACTAGAAATAAAGAGTAAAAACTAACCGAAAATATGACCCGAAACTTAGACTAATTTTAGCCTAACATGGAGAGAGAAATAATAGAAAATATAATCAAAAAGTAAAATGAAAACACGTTTTGACTCTCATCTTTATCAAATATAATCTTAAGTTAAAAAAAATAAAAATAATTAATAAATAAAAAATTTGTCACAAAGTGACAACATCAATCAAATCAACACTTTATATATATTTTTTTATCTTTATCATTATTAATTTTAAGTAAAAAAATAAAGAAAAAATAAATAATATTAAAAAATATTTAAAAAAATTGAAATTCAATTAAAAGTGAGAGCTCTTGTCACTATCAAACAAATATATATAAAGGTTTAAAAGGCTGCCATATCCTGTCAAAAAAAAAAAGAATACTTACAAAAAAATATTGAAATTTGGGTTAATATTTACAAAAATACTGTCACACGGAAAAGTTTTAAAAAATGTTGTGTTTTTATAAAATACTAGTAAAACACAAAGCAGAACAACTAAAAATCACAAGTAACACCAGTAAAAACTTAACACAATATACTGCAGTATGAAACTTATTAAAAAAAATACAGTAAAAAAGTAAAAAATACCGCCTAACAGTATTTTTGTAAAAAAATAGCAAAAGTTAGTATACGATATAAATTTTTTTAAAAATATATATACATATAAAACTTAAACAATATATACAATAAAAATATAAATATTACCGCATGACAGTATTTATGTAAAAAAAATAACAAAAATTAGTATATTATATAAATTTCCAAATATAAACCTTCATCATCATAATGTTCATAAAAGGACAATAATAAATTTTGATAGGGACATATGGATCTCCATTATCCTAATGTTCATACAAGGACAGAAAAAGTTGGCGATATTTATCAAAAGTTAGTGAACAAAACTACAAAATGTACAAGTTAATTACGTAACGATACTAACAATAAGTGTTAGTACAATTAAAAGTCTCCAAAGTCAATTATGTTAGCTCAAATTATTAAACCAAAAGTCCTCTCTTTAATTTAAAACCACACACTTATTTTCTTGCTATTACCTATTAATTTTCACTTCTTCACATAATTTTTCCATTGGATCCAATATGGAAGCTCTAAGAGCAACCCCTTCATTTAATTCTCCTACCAATTACTTAATTCCATCAACACTTGACACCAAACTCTTTCACTATTCCAAATTCAACACAAAACCCAATTCATCATCTTTTTCTTTTGGTAAGAGGAAGAGTAGTAATCTCTCAAAATTGAAACTTTTCAAGGCAATTTCTTCATCTTCATCATCGATAGAGCTCGATGACCCTTTTCGGCCTGAGCTTGAAAGTACTCAAGCCCCGGACGGGAAATTCGACTGGTACAACAACTGGTACCCCGTTGTACCGGTTTGTGATTTGGACAAGAGGAGGCCACATGGGAAGAAGGTGCTGGGGATTGATGTAGTGGTTTGGTGGGACAAGAATGAGAGTGAATGGAAGGTGTTTGATGATAGTTGTCCTCATAGATTGGCTCCTTTATCAGAAGGAAGGATTGATCAATGGGGAAGATTGCAGTGTGTCTACCATGGTTGGTGTTTTAATGGCTCTGGTGATTGCAAGTTTATTCCCCAAGCACCTCCTGAAGGTCCTCCGGTATGTACTATCGTTATTAGTGTAATTAAATATCGAGCACTTTGTGGCAAAACTATCTTATGTTTTAAATTTTATACACTTAATCTCTTTATATTTTTTCAGCAAACCCCTTAAATTTATTTTTCTTTACAAATTTGACACGTCAGTTAAATATTACCGTTAAATATCATCTGGATGACCACTGTATACACCTGTGTATATGTAACAGTAAAACCTCAAAGTCAATATTTAACTGACACTTTAAATTTACAAAAAAAAATAAACTTAAAAGAATTTTACCACAGAAAAAAATAAAAAATTAAGTGTATAAAAATTAAATATAAAGAAGTTTTACCACAAATTTTTATTAGATCTCATTTGTTTTAATTTAATATTAAAATATGAAACCTGTGAGATTTTTGATTATGATATGTCATCATGTATGACAACTCTTTTTTCCTATTTGTTTGTTGGGTTAATATTGTCATCTTTTGTATATTCTCTATCAAAGTCTTTAGTTGGTTATTCTAATCCAGAATTATCTAATGGTATTTAATTATTAAATAAATAAAAATAATAGTTTAAGTATTTTATTCATAATTTTTATTTTAATGGTTTGATTTAGAAAGATAATTGCAAAATTTATAACTATGTAATTTTTTAAATAAATAGAATTACACTACAAAAAACAACTACTACAACTTTTTAATAATAATACAATTTTTTTTTTTACTAAATGTAACTTTTAATCACAATAAGAAGTTATTTGTGACTAAAAACACATGTAGTAACAATAAATTATGATTTTTGTGAGTAATATATTTAGTCACGGACCTTTTAATGACAACATAAGAATAACGATTTTATAATTAATCTAGTCACCGTTTTTTTTTTTTAACTTTTAGTCACAAGTTTTATTGTGATTAAAAGTAAGATCTTTCGTAGTGTTATTTTGGAGTACTCAAATACTCATCATTTATTATAAATTTAATTCATTACAAAATTGTTTTATAATTTTAGTAGTCATAGTTTTTTATTGAGTTTAATTTTATTTGAAAAATCTGCAACTTTATTTCTCAAAATATATAATTAATTTTCAAACAAAAACTAACCAAATATTTGTATATATTTTAATGTATATGACAGGTTCATACATCTAAGAAAGCATGTGTAGCTAGTTATCCAAGCATTGTTCAAAATGAGATTCTTTGGTTTTGGCCAAGCACAGATCCTCAATACAAAGATATTCTTACAAAGAAAAGACCTCCCTATATTGAAGAAATAGATGACCCTTCATTCTCTAAAATTGCATGGGGCCATAGAGATTTTCCAATTGGGTAATGCCACCTATATATATAATCTTTTTTTTACTATATAGAACATATATTTTATTTCATAATAACCCTTTTTTTTTCACTTTGTAATAATTTAATTTTCAGGTATGAAGTGTTAATGGAAAATATTATGGACCCTGCACATGTTACTTATGCACACTATGGAATAATAAAGACTCCACTAAAAAAGGGTATTTTGAAATTTTCTTTTTTATGATGTTTAATTTTACAAAAAATATAATAAGATAACTAGTTATTTTAAGGAGGTAACTGGTTACTTTAAAGGGTAACTAGTAACTAGTTCATTCTAGATACACATAAGTAAAATTACATTATTTATGAAATAGGTACATCTGATAGAGAAGGAGGCATACCTTTAGAAATTATTGTGGAGAATCTTACCCATGATGGATTTAGTGGAAAAAGAGAGCCTGCAGCAACTAACAAATTTTTTGCACCTTGTTTGTATTATTCTCATATCTCTCTTGGACCAAAGGTAACATAAACACACATATATATACACTATATATATATTACTTATATATATCTATATATGACTATTTATATATATTTTTTGTTTTGTTTTTAATTGGAGCAGAAGAAGCTGGTCTTTGTGTTTAGCTGTATACCAGTTAGTCCTGGGAAATGCAGAGTGATATGGTCAAGTGTAAAAAACTTTGGAGTATTATGGGACAAAATTGTTCCAAATTGGATATCTCATATGGACACAAACATAATTTTCGATTCAGATTTAAGTCTCCTACAAGTTGAGGTGATTAATTATATAAAAATTAAAATAAATAACACCTATATATATTTATATGACTGATTGGATATAAATTCATGGTATTTTGTTAATAATTATAATGTATAGGAGCGTAGGATAATGGATGTTGGGCGTGGGCCATGGCATAAAGAGTTTTTTGTGCCAACAAAATCAGATGCTCCAATAATTGCTTTCAGAAATTGGTTGAACAAGTATGGTGGTGGCCAGGTTGATTGGAAAGGCAAATTCACTACTACTACTCTTCCTCCAACTCCTCCTAGAGAACAACTTATGGATAGGTATGTACCTTATGATCATTTTGATATTATGTAAATTATTCAAAATTAAAATAAAAATTATTGTTAAAAATAAGTAATGATAATAATAAGGAATATTTGTGGCGAAATCTTTTAATATTTATAATTGTTACACATTGATTTTAATTTAAAAAAGTAGCGGCATAAGTTACTTATCTTACGATTTTGTTGTAATTGTACTATTTTTTAGTCATTAAGTGTTAGCTCTGAAACAAGTGGCGATATATTATTAGATCATGTATTAAATAAGCTAAAGAAATATGTCACTAAGTATTTTTGAGCTAACACTTAATGGGCTTAATTGGTACTTAATAGCTAAAAAAGAGTACGACTGTAATAAAATCGTAAAATAAAATATTTTTGTCGCCACTTTTTTCTATTAAAGTCATATGTGTTACAATTATAACCGAAATTGTAATCAATTTAGGGTAACTCTGTGCTGATTGGAGAAGCTTAGGAGGTGGTGGGCCGACCCTAGACATAGGCGGGCTAGGCCTGCCCGTAGGGCCTATTCATTTTAGGAACCTAAATAAAAAAATACCTTTTAAAAGATATACATATTTTTTTTAATAATTTTTAAAAATACCATTTATCTTTATAGTAAAGGCCCATTTTTTTTTTTCCTATGATCCATTTTAATTCAGGGCCGACCCTAAGTGAGGCACTTTGTGAGGGTGTTTATGCATGGAGTGGAGTGGAATGTGAAAGCATCTATTTTTAAAGCCACTATTAATATTAAAAATGTTCTTATAAGAATATTATGTTTGTGCTTAAGAAAAAGAAGAAGAATAAGAAAAGAGGCATCATACCTTAGAGACACGTGTTAATAAGTGTGAATCACATGTTAGTGTACATAATATAATATTTTATATGATGTATAGTCATTAGTGCAATTTATATCATTATATGTACTTGATTTGTTTTTGATTAGGTATTGGAGCCATGTGGTGAATTGTCCAAGTTGTAGTGGTGCACACAAGGGTTTGAAAGTGTTAGAAGTAGTGCTACAAGTGATGAGCATAGCTCTAATTGGGTATGCTGCTGTTGCTACCAAACAAGGCCAAGTATTAAAGAGTGTCATGGTTTCTATAGCATTACTTGCCTTTGCAGCTTCAAAGTGGCTCTCACACCTTATCCACAAGCTCTTTCATCATCATGACTATGATCATGCTTTCCAATGAAAATAATACTTATATAAGCATAACTATGTGGTTGTGGTTGGCATAGCTTTTTAGTAAAAAGCTCTTTCTTTAATGTTGTGCAATGAAAGCTAAATGGTTGGGTAAATATATATAAAAAGAGCTTCTAGACCAACATTGACTAGAAATGGTAAAATGTGTTTTTGGTGTCTAATACTTTTTTTAAAAATATAATACTGTTATTGATGTAATTAAAACTTAGATCTTATATAATTTAGGATTAATACTATTATTTTGAACTATTTATTTTGCAAAAGTTACTGATTGCAATCTCTATCTTATTAAATAACAAAATAAACTATATATTTTCTAAAATAATACAAAATAGGACAATGAGTTTAATTTTCGATAATTCTTTTTAATATAGTTAACTTGAAGGTAATTCCTAACATGCAAAGATGCAAAAAATGTAATCAATCTTGTTATAATACTTTTAAATCAAGCTATTGTTAAGTTTTATTTTAACAAAAATTTATTTAGGGTACTATTTTATACTATTTTAAAAAATACATAATTCAATTTGTCATTTTATTGTGACACTTTTAAGTGGTACTAGACACCACAAGTACTTAATACTAATGTTCCAACTAATTAAGCCCTATATATAAAGTCGAGAGTACTAATATATTAATCAATGAAATGTATTATTGTCAATTTTTTATTAAAACCTCTTAGTCGGCCTTTGTACTTGAAAACACATGCTCGAATATATATTTTTAATTTTTTTTATGACGTTTGTCATAGTTACAACACCATCCTTGTAAATTTTTTTAAAAAATCGAATAGTTTACAGTATCGAAAATAGATTTGAAGTTTTTTGAACAAGTGTTGTAGACTAGAATATCAAAAATTTTGTTTTCAGTATTATAAACTACTCGGAATTTTTAAAAAATTTACAGATATAATTATAACGAACATCGCTATAAAAAATATTTTGAGATATAATTTTAGACATAAAAATTGACTAAAAAATTATAATAGGTTGTTGCAATTAGCATTCACCATTTATCAATATCTCCTTGATACGTACACTTTGTCAAATTTACATACTAATTAATTAATTAGAAATAATATTTAAATATACATCTCACACTATGTATTGCGACTTATACTCTTTAAGATAATTATTTTAAAATATAAGAAGTATGTGTTTTATTTTCACTTTTGCAATTAGGCTTACTCATAGAAGATGATTGATCTCTCATCTCTATGGTTAATTACTAATTTGGAAGAACTACTTGTATGTAGTGCTGTAAGTATGGATCAGGTTTTTTGATATGGCACGAAGCAAGCACAAAAAAATATGGTTTCAACCATGGCACAACATGATGTCGGAAATTGACACCAGACAACACGAAAAAAAAAATAAAAAATTAAAGCACGACACAACACAAGAAGTTCAAAAGTACGACACGTGAACACGAATAGATTAGTAGCTTAATGTGAACATTAAAAATTCTTATATGATTTGATAATAATAATCATAATAAAAATACATATTTATATACTAACAAATATTTAAATTATAATTATTTTAATTTAATTTTTTATACTATATGTGTAAAGTATAGTACTAGTTGAAGAAACCAAAATTTTTCATATAATTAACTTTTGAAACCGATTAGATTGAGTAGGTTCCATCAAGAAGAAAAAAGAAATTAAATTGATTACCTTAAATGATAAAATGAAATTGACAAGACATCACTACTATGCAAAAATCACATTGTTTCTTTTGGTGAATTATGCAAAACAGACTACCACTTACTTACCACTGCCTTATGTCTTAGGACATAGATTGGTGGTGTTGTCATCATTTTAATAAAGAATATTTTTTTTCAAAAATAAAAAAGGAACGTGACAAATATTGTTTGTATCATTATTACCATTTCTAATAATTAATCTCAACTATAGTATAAAAATGTTCATCAAGTTCTGTAATATTATGTTATAATTTATCTCTGAATTAACCAGCCATGGTAGCTCTCACATCAATCTCATTACTTCTTCATTCTCTTCCCAATAATAAGCTCCTTCACTACCATTCCAACATTAAGTACACAAAACCCATTTCATCATCTTTTTCTTATGGCCAGAGGAGCACTAATAAAGCATCAAGATCCAAACTTTACACTTCCATTTCATCTGTTTCAACAAATCTCACTGACCCTTTTGAGGCAGAGCTTGAAAGTAGTCAAACCCCAGATGGGAAATTCGACTGGTACAGCAACTGGTGTCCAATTATGCCGGTTTGTGATCTGGACAAGAGAAGGCCACATGGGAAGAAGGTGATGGGGGTTGATGTGGTGGTGTGGTGGGACAAGAATGAGAGTGAATGGAAGGTGTTTGATGATAGTTGTCCTCATAGATTGGCTCCTTTATCAGAAGGAAGGATTGATCAATGGGGAAGATTGCAGTGTGTCTACCATGGTTGGTGCTTTAATGGCTCTGGAAATTGCAAGTTCATCCCTCAAGCTCCACCAGATGGTCCTCCGGTACTCCAAATATTTACATATATATATATATATATATTCAATCAATGAACATATATAGCTTGACAAAATACAATGATAGAAGAGATTGAAGCCTTCTTCCAACATACATTCTTTCACTTATAGTTAGTTCTGACTAAGTGACAATTTCTAATCCAATACTTAGAAATAACTTACTGCATGTGTGTGAGTCTAATTAGAGAATATTGTTTATTAGGCATATTAATATAGAAAATTTACACAATACACTTCAAATTGAATTCTATTTTACTATTTTACAGATTTTTTTTTTAACTAATTTTTTTTATTTATATTTTATAAGATTTGTTTTAACTGGCTTAATGTCAAAGACTCAAAATAATATTTTTTTTTTTGAAAAAAGGGTAATAAAATAATCTTTATAATTATAAAAACAAGCTGCCTAAAAACAAATCAGGTTACTTTTCTGTAGTGGCAAACATCAAAACAATATTTTTCAAATATAACGGAAAAACATATCCACAAAATTATAAAATTTGTAGTTTTGTATATTTATAAAAGGGTAAATAGTTGCATAAGTACTTAAAGTTTTATGTTTGTAAGTGACATAAATTAAATGTTTATTTTTAGTAGTATAAGTATCTAATGTTTGTAAAACTGTAATTTTTTTTCTAATTTTGTCAAGACAGACTCTGTTATTGTCTTAAACAGGATACATATAAGGCCTAAATTCTTGATTATTGGGTCTAAATAAAAATATGTAGTATCAGTTACTTCCAAATATTATTTTAATAAATTCAAAAACAAAGTCTGTACAGACGAAATTGGAAGAAAATTACAGTATTACAAACATTTGGTACATATGCCGCTAAAAATAAACATGAGGAAATTACACTCTATACCCTTTTTATATTGTCCTCTTTTATTTTTACATTCTTTTTTAAAATCTATCATTTTTACCTCTTTTTTAAAATATTGTACCAATTTTGCCCCTGTCACTTCAAGATACTCTTCATGTGATTCTCTTATGTAAGGGTATTTTGGGTACAATACATATAAAAATAGGTATATTTCAAATAAATATAAAATTAGAGGTAAATTTGATTAATTGATGAATAAAAGAGGCATTTTTCAACTTACCCCAATAAACATTGAGTTATGCCTCTTACAAACATAAAACTTTGAGTACTTATGCCGCTATTTACCCATTTATGAAATAACAATTAAGGTATCTAACAAAACATGGATAAATTAAAAACTATTTTTTTTTATTACATATTAATCAAATATAACTCTAAAATAATTTTAATTTATAAATATCTTCTTTTATAATCAAATTACCAAATATAATTTCACATAACTTATCTAAATTTCAGTGTCTAACACACATAATAGAGATATGACCTATAAAATTGGGTATAAAATTAAAAAAATAATAAAATTAAAATTAAAATTAAAAATAAATATAGAGTGTAATTTTCTTACCAAAACATGAGGTGACTTATAGGAGGAAATTACATTGTATACCCATTTTACTTTATTTGTTTTAATTTTTACCTCTATTTTCAAATTTTTTAGATATACCCAATGGATGATGTCTCCATTAGATCCTTTAAGTTAATATAAATTATATATTAGACTTAAGTAGAGAGTGAGGGTATATTGGACAACCCACTCAAAAAAGTGAGTATATTTTAGTAAAAATAATAATATGAGAGTATTTTTTATTAATAAATATAAAAAAATATATATTTTTTAACTTATTCCGACTTCTATAGCATGTTGGGCCTGAAAATTTTTCGAGCCTAATACAAAATATGGTATTTTTATATATAATGGTATTTTCAAATTAGGAGCCTTTTTTATGAAAATGAATGGTATATTTAAAAAGGGGTTTTTACAAAAATACTAGATATGGGGTAATACTTTTCAATTTACTGTCACACGGTAGAAATTATATTTATATTGTCTTCCTTTTTTTTTTTCTTTTATACTGTAAACACAAAAAAAAAAAAATATATATGAGACCTCCATCTTCCACAGCCACAGACAGAACCACCACAATAACACTAGGACAACCGAAAAACAGCCATTAATTCCAACAAGATTAAGCAAAAGCAGTGAAATTAACGTTAAATAAATAATCATGACAAAACAACTATAAAACAAATCAAACAAAACAAAAGGAACAAAAAGATTAAAAAAAACTAACAATCTTCTGCATAGTCTTAACACCAGATGCAATAACATCTATATTTGTAAGTCCGGTCCTAAAAATCAAAATAAAAAAAAAAAATACTAAAACAAAACTAAAACAACACAAAAATAAATGTAAAACAATGAAGCAGATATAACCACTTAGAAAAACATAAAAGAATCACACACCTCAAAACTCTTTTGTTAGTGAGCTCATCAAATGTATTTATAGGAGAACCAAAAAAAAAAACCACAAAAATAGCCAAAGAGAATGAAGAAGAAATGTATTTATAGCCTCCATCTTCTTCACTCACGAACAGAACCACCACATCAACACGAGAACACCCAAAAAATAACCATTAATTCCAGCGAGATAGAGCAAGAACAGTAAAATCAACGTCAAATAAATAAAAGATGGTAAAAAATCGTAAAACAACACTAAACAAATAAAAAAAACAAAAACAAAAGAAAAAAAATGATTAAAATAAACTAACCATCTTTTGTACAACCTCAAACACTAGATGCAATATTGACAAGTCCAATCTTGGAAAATCTGAATAAAAAAAATCACTCTTATCTTCTTTGTACATCATATTCTTGGCCGAAGTGGGCTTTCAAAACTTTCATAAAAATAAAAATAAAGAAGAACATGAAGAAGAAGATGAACAGGGAAGAGAGATTAATAACTTAAGAATAAATGTGATGATAAAAAAATATAAGATAAATGAAATGATGATGCCAAATGGTGTGTAACGTGTGATTATTGTGCTAAGAAATAAAAAAATAGAAAACTATGCCCAAAAGTGACAAGTCAATATAAAAGAAATAAAAAAAAAAATCAGTATAAAAGTTATATGGTGCACTGTATAAATGCTATTTATACCGGTATACAGTATAAATGTAACATTTGGCAAAAAGACAGTATAGGGTGTAAATTCCCCATTTAAAAAAGAATTGAATCTTTTGGAAAATTTACATGATATACTAACTTTTGCTATTTTTTTACAAAAAATACTGTTAGACGGTATTTTTTTTATTTTTATACTGTATTTTTTTATAAGTTTCATACTGCAGTATACTGCGTTAAGTTTTCACTGGTGTTCTACTGGTGTTTTTTTAGTTGTTCTACTGTTGTTTTGAATTGTTCTGCTTTGTGTTTACTGGTGTTTTATAAAAACACAATATTTTGTAGTACATTAATTATTAAATTAAAATATAAAAAATTTAATTTTTTTTTTTTTAAAAAAAAAGAAGTTATGCATAAGTTTTGAATAGTTTGATTAGAAGGTAACGCCCTATAATTAGTTAGCGATATTTTTTAAAAGTTACTACATTAAATTATATGATACCTAATACTTAATTGCACGAGTAACACTATAAAACCTAAAAGAATGCTAGGCACAAATAATATCTTTTAACATATTTCTCTTTAAATTATTAATAATGAATGCAGGTTCACACTTCCAAGAGAGCATGTGTTTCTGTTTATCCAAGCATTGTACAAAATGGCATTGTATGGTTTTGGCCAAACACAGATCCCAAATACAAAAATATTATAACAAAACAAAAACCACCTTACATTGCAGAAATGGATGATCCATCATTTTCTCAGTTAATTGTAAATAGAGAATTTCATTATGGGTAAGATTAATTTTGATAATTAATTCTACTACATTTTCTACTTTTCATTATCTAAACTATTAATTATACCATAACTTTGTTTGTCTTTCTTCTCATTACAATTTTTAATATTTTTCAGATATGAAGTGATGGTTGAGAATCTTATGGACCCTGCACATGTTCCATATGCTCATCATGGATTAATGAGAACAAGGCTGCCTGGTAATTAATTATAATTAATTAATATGGGCTTAATTTTTGTTTTGGTTATGTATTTGAATTCATATTCTTATGCTAAATATTTTTCTTCATGTTTAAATGAATTTGAAAAGCTTTGAAAATTAAAGAATTAATGTTGAGATATAATGAGACCTAATTACAAATTGTGTCCATCATTATGCATGCATTTGCATGAATCAACTAAATACTCATGCACTTAACCAAATCTGTCGCAAGTTTTTGAAATTAAAATACTCATCAGCTTATATAGCACATTTTTCATTAATTAATTTACACATTTGAAATTGTTATCTTTAACATCATTAATTAATAGAATATACCATTTTGAACTCTCTGTTTTGTTAAATAACAAAATGAACCTTGTATTTTCTAAAATTGTATAAATAAGACATTGAACTGATTTTTTTGTCAAAATAAAACTTAATAATAATCTGATCTTAGAGATGTTATGACAAAACTGGTTACATTTTCTGTATCTGTTCGTGTTAGAAATTATCTTAAAGTTGGTTATATTAAAAAAATAAAATTATTAAAAATTTAGCTTAGGGTCCTATTGTTACCATTTTGAAAAATATAGGGTCTATTTTGTCATTTAACAAAATAAATGATTCAATTAATAACTTTTACAAAATACAAGATCCAAAATAATATTTTACTCTTAATTGACTATTAATATATATAGAGCATTGTTCAAAAAATATATATATAGAGTATTATTATTGCACATTAGTAGTGTTTAACACATTTTAGACGTATATTATCTTGTGATTAATTAGTGATATTTCTTAAAAATTATTACATTAAGTTATATAAGATTCGATACTTAATTGCGATTATTAGTTCACTCCACCTAATTTGGTACTTAACTACCTAATGAGTTTAATTTATAAAATTTTACCAACATGCCCCATGTATTTTTTGTTTCATTATTTTCGGGTAAATACCATTTTGAATCCTGTGTTTTACAAAAGTTACCAATTGGACCCTCTATTTTGTTAAATGACAAAATGGACCCTGTATTTTCTAAAATGGTACAAATAGGACCCTTAACTTAATTTTTGACAACTTTTTTTTTAATATAACCATATACGAACAGATACAGAAAATGTAAACTGTTTTGTCATGACACTTTTCGATCGAATTATTATTAAATTTTATTTTGACAAAAAATCAGTCCAGGGTCCTATTTTTACCATTTTGGAAAATACATGATCAATTTTGTCATTTAACAAAACAGAGAGTCCAATCAGTAACTTTTGCAAAACACAAGGTCTAAAATGGTATTTAACCATTATTTTCTCTCACAATATATAAAGTTTTATGTTCATACTATAGTTAGTATTAATTATTTAATGATGTGAAGATATGTGATAAGTCAAGCTAAATCTTCTTCATTAAATTCTTATGAACAAATTAATAATAATCCACTTGGTATTATTTCTTAATTAGGTAATGCTGATAGAGAAGGTGGCATACCTCTTGAAATGACTTTGGAAAGTTTCAACATTAATGGTTTTACTGGAATGAGTGATCCTGGTTTCAACCAATTTTATGCACCATTTGTTTTCTATAGTTCTATGCCACTTAATCTAAATCAAGATAATCATAATAATAATCAGGCTAAAAAGGTAATTAATGATATATATATATATATATATATATATATTTTTTTTTTTCTTTTGGTAATAATTATTTGGAAAATATTTTAAACTAATTTTTTTTTTTTTTTTTGGTTTTGAAGGATATTTTGAATAATAATAATAAGACAATGGCTCTAGTATTTATATGTGTTCCAATTAGTCCTGGTAGAAGCAGATTGATATTAAGTGCATCAAATCCAAGAAGATTTAATGATTGGTTTAACAAAATAATTCCAAGATGGATAATTCATATTTCAGTAAATGCTGTTCTTGATTCAGATACATATCTTCTACATCTTGAGGTAATTTCTTTTATACTTGCTTATATTAGAAAAGTACTTCCATAACTAATGAAAAATTAAATTTATTAATATAATAAAATATATATGATGAGATTTGCTAACAACTAATTAGAACAAATTTTATGCAGTTTTTATTCATGTTCTAGTAACTTGTTGCCATGAATGATCCATATATTATGTATGCAAGGGTGAAAAATTAAAGAATATATATTTAGAGGGATATATAAATGTCAATATATATTTAAAACGTACTTTTTTTTTTGGTAAATATTTAAAACGTACTTAGTTATAAAATTTTAGAGGAACATATATAAATATCAAAATACACATATGATGGAATTAATGTATTGTAATTATATATATTTAAAAATTAAAAATAAGGTGGTAATAGGTATAACTTAGTGGTTTCAAACTTTTGTTCACAAAGTGAAAGTCCCAAGTTCAAATCTTCATCCCACATCCTAAAAAAACTAAAGAGTATTTGCAAGTACATAAAATAAATATAAAGAAAACCCTTTCAGCCTCAGCTCTAAAAATTTATAGGCCTAAAAAATTTAGGTATTATTAATTAAAGGCCTGTTCGATAACTTTTTTGTTTTTTATTTTTTTAAAAATCACTTAACAAAGTACTCTTGTAATTTGTTTACAGTTTTTGATTAATTAATCAAAAAATTGATTATATAATTGTTACCGAACAATACCTAAGTGTTTCACAAAACAAACTAAATAACCTTTTTTCAAGCTCATATATAATTGAAACAAATATTGGGGGCCACGAGTCTGGGTAGACCCTAGACACGGGCTTAGTTCTCCTTATCTTAGGAACCGGTCCCTACCATTAATTAAGAAAAAAATGTTGAGAAAAGTGATACCCATAACCAATACTAATAAATACTTGTAGTTAATTATTTGTTGTTGAATGTAGGAACGCAAAATGATGGATGCTGGAGTTGGGAAATGGAATAAAGCATGTTTTGTGCCAACAAAATCAGATGTTCATGTGGTTGCTTTTAGAAAATGGCTTAACAAGTATGGTGGTGGCCAAGTTGATTGGGGTGGCAAATTCTCTGGTGCTCTTCCTCCAACCCCTCCTAGAGAACAACTCATGGACAGGTTCTATATATAATCAACAAAATTATCACAATATTTTCAATATTAATTTTCAAGACCCTTTTGGACATCTTATGTAATAATGTTAATGTATATTTTTCAGGTATTGGAGTCATGTAGTAAATTGTAGTAGCTGCAGTGCTGCACACAAGGGTTTGAAAGTGTTAGAAGTAATGCTACAAGTGATGTCCATAGCTCTTATTGGATATGTTGGTGTAATCAATAAACAAAGCCAAACCTTGAAGATTGGCATGGTTTCTATGGCATTGCTTTGCTTTGTAGCTTCAAAGTGGTTGTCTCATTTCATCCACAAGATCTTCCATTTTCATGACTATGACCATGCTTTTCGTTAAAACATCTCTCTCACACTTATTAATGCATGTGGTATATGATGAGTGACTACTATTATCTATAGATCGATCATTGGTTTTGGTTTCTCAACCAATGAAATAATGTAAGAGCTAGAGTTCATTTATTTGTATGTATGTCATTTGGTTGAGAACTTACTATATATACTTTTAATTACTTCTAACAATGTAATATTATTATATATTATCTTCTTAAATAAATTTCTTAATAAAGTATTGTTAAGTGAAAATTATAATTTATAAACCAGTATATATATAATAAAATAAAAGCATTTTATGAACACAACACATGAGTACATGACAAACTATTGTGGTTACCCAATAGCCATACTCATTTTTTAAAAAATAAATAAGATTTGTTGGTTATAGTTACAAATTTTGTCATCCGGGATGTGAAAGTTGTTAATTCGGAGAGCAAATACCGGAAATTTAGTGTAGATCCAGAAAACCATGTGCAGAAGGTCTTGTAGTATTCGGAGGTACACTCCCAGACAACTTGCTGTCAGACTTGAAGGTCCATCCAGGAAGGAAGTATTGTACGTATCCGGAAGGCTTGTGTGTTTATAAAGCTTCCGGATTGTCCATACTAAAAGTGTGTTTTTCAAGTTGTGACGTGGATTATTGTTGCTAGTGATAAGCTGGATCATTTAAGATGGTGTAAATGTGCCCATGATGATTTAGGTTATAATTTTGGCAACAATATATGTGAA
This sequence comes from Cannabis sativa, assembly GCF_029168945.1. Classification (NCBI taxonomy): domain Eukaryota; kingdom Viridiplantae; phylum Streptophyta; class Magnoliopsida; order Rosales; family Cannabaceae; genus Cannabis; species Cannabis sativa. The sequence continues at coordinate 73,163,653 of NC_083606.1, read as the reverse complement.
TCTATAAATAGTTGTAAATCTTTGTAACCAGTGTGAGAATTAGACCAGATTTACTTGAGTGAAAATTGTGATAGTGTAAGGTTGAGAGATAGAGTCTAAACTAGAGAGCCAAAATTCTTCTCATAATCTTTGAGTGTTTTTAAGGATTTTTGTAACCTTGTAAACACTCATATCAATAAAGATATGGATGTTGCTACCGAGATGTAGAGTATTGTACATGGCTCGAACTCGTTAAACCTGGTGTCATTCTTTTCTGTTTTACTGCTTAATTCATTACTTGAATCTTGAGATTTCTTGGTAAATTATTTTTTGATTGTGTTGCATGTTTGTTGGTTCGGTAAACTGAATTGTAAGTCATTAATTGTTTCCAACAAAAATCAATTTTGATGTTGTTGTGGGGAGTGACAAGATGATGGTGGTTGTTGTGGCTAGAAATCATTTGAAAGAATTATTATGGATTAGAACCAAATTCCTCTCATTCATTGACCCGCTAGTAGGAAAAGCTAAGGCTTGTCTTTTAGCTTTGAATTCAGTACTGGATCAGAGGTATCAGTTTGTGATAAAAGAAAGTGATTCAAACATTGTGATCAATGCCTTAAAGGGAATTATGTCTAGATAGGAGGTGCAAAATTACATTACTGTCTGGTTGAATACTTTCAATTTGTTGTTAGGTTGTAATTTTACTAAAACTCATAGACAATTCTTAATTTTGTAGCTCATAATGTTTCCAAAAGAGCCTTCGCTGTAAACATTACTGGCTATTTAGAGTAGGGTCGGACATCCAATCCAATTTAATATATTTTTTTTCTAATCCGATCCAATCAAATTAGTAATTAGATTTGGAAAATCATCTCAATCCAATCCAAGTAGAAGATCTAATCCCACCCAATCCAATTACTAATTGATTGGATCGGTTTTTTAATTTGATATCTAATTACACACCTAATTTTTAATATAACTTAAAAATATGAAGAAAAAAAAATACCTAAAAACTACATATAAACCTTCATTTAAGTTTAATACTACAAAAATATATCATCCTTACAAGTTTAATGCAACCAAAAGTTTGAAATAACACTAAAACAACAAAACTACCAACTAATAAAATAGAACAAAATATCACAAAAATAAATACACAAAACAACCAAGTATCACAAATTAAAAAAAAAAAAAAATTAGTACAAATATAATCAAAACATTTTTTATTATATATTTATAAATATAAATATTTTTTTTAAAATGTATTAGATGTAATTAGATTGGATTGGGTTTTAATTGAATTTTGAGATTGACATCTAATAATCAATCTCATCCAATTAAAATCGAACTTTTAACATCTAGTCTAATTATAATTGGATATTATTTTTTTTTGTGAAAATTACATGAAATATGGGATTTTATAACAAAGTTAGAAAAATATGGCATTTTTAGGTTTGCCACTTTTCTATGGCATTTTTTCACATTTAAGTTTTTTATGGTATTTGATATGCCATATTTTTATAAACTTATTATCCAATCCCATATTTTATGTTTTTGTTTTTAGCTTAATTAGTTTTATTTATTTTTTTAATTTATTTTACACTTACATTTTAGGGTTTCTTTTTATTTGAAAAATTTACACCAAATACTACATTTTTTTTCAAACATTACATTTTTAATTTGACAAGAACATTTTACTTTTATACTTTTATTAATTTTTTTTTTCTTTTTTACTTATTGAAACTTCAAAAAGTTTTTTTTTTTGTCTTTTTTATATATTTTTTAGTCAATTTTGGCTCTCTTTTTTCTTTTCAACTTTTAAGTCAGTTGCTACTTTTTTTTTTCTTTCTTTCGCTTATCTCTCTCTATTTTTTTTTTCTAATTTCTCTTTGTGTCTCTCTTTTTTTTTTTTCAATTTTTTTCTCAACATAATTTTTTTCTCTTAATATATATAATAAGTGTACATTTTTATATTTCATTTTTTTTTCACAAAAATTAAACTTGTTTTTTTATTTAAACTACTATTCGTTTTTTTTTTGTTAAAAACTAATTATTCCATTAAAAACGACGAGAAAAAAAAAACCAGTTTCATCAATATCATCCTGAAAAAAAAAACAATATAAAAAATCATAATCTAAAAAGAATCCAAACTTTAAAAACTAGTTTCATCAACATTGAAAGAAACTAATAATTTCATTTAAAGAATACAAAAAATAGTTTCATCAACAAGATAATGAAAAAAATTACAATCTAAAGACGATACTAACTTTAAAAACCAGTTTCATCAATATTAAAATAAACGAATTATTTCATTAAAAGAGGCAAAAAAAAAATAGTTTCAACAATAACATAATAAAAAATACACAATGCCTAATAACTAAACTTTTACAAATTAACGATACTAAATTTAAAAACCAGTTTCGAACATATAAAATTTATATCAATACCTAATAATCAAACTTCTAACTTCATTCTTTATTTTGGCATTTAATTTTTTATTTGCTTGCTCAAAAATTAGAGTTAATTTAAACATACAATATGCAGCAAATATAACAAAGAGAATCACAAATTAAAATCAAAGAGAAAAAAAAGAAACAAAGAAAATTAAAGAGACAAAAGTGCAATAAAAACCATAAAAGAATAACAAAAAAAACAGTGGAATGTGAGAAACCAGTTAGTAAAACAACCAAAATAAAAACAAACAAATAAAAACCAGTTTCTTGAGATAAATTAATAAAAAATTGAATAAAACTCAATTATGAACAACAATAAAAAAAATTAATTACTTAAAAAAACCAGTTATGAAAATAATAAAATAATATGTATGTCGAAGCGATTAATTAAAATAAAATAAAAATTGTTGTTCAAATATCATACAATAATATAACTGGTTTTATACAAACGAAAAAATATATAATAATATCATAAAAATTGAGCAACCCCATTACAGAATAGTTAAAACATGTGAAACTAGTTTCGACATGTGAAACCAGTTTTGACGTTATAAAAAATCATAACAAAATACAAATGTTAATAATAAAGTTAATTGAAACCAGTTTCATCAAACAATCAAATAAAAACATACACACACACACACACAAATATACAAAAAAAAAAAATACTAATCACAAATATAATCAAAACAACACATAATGCCTACCAATAATTTAATAACAAAATATAAGTGTAAGTTTCCAACCTAGAAACAAAATAATAAAAAAGTAACTTGAAAAAAAATTCTAATAACATAATGAAACTATTTTTTTTATTCTTTTAATGAAATTAATAGTTTCTTTCAATGTTGATGAAACTGATTTTTAAAGTTTATATTATCTTTAGATTATAATTTTTTATATTGTTTTTTCTTCAGGATGATGTTGATGAAACTGGTTTTTTTTTTTCTGTTGCTTTTAATGAAATAATTAGTTTTTAACAAAAAAACAAAGAAAAAAAAATAGTAGTTTAAATAAAAAAAAACAAGTTTAATTTCTGTAAAAAAAAAATAATATCTATAGTTGAGATCATTTTTTATTTATTTTAGTATTTTATTTTTTAAAAAAAGAAAAAATAAATAAAAAGAAACACAAATTTTAAGTTTTTTATGGCATTACTCAAGACTTTTTCCCATATTTGTAAGTTTTTTAAAAAAATGCCATATTTAGTGTAATTAAGTTTTTATGCCATATATATCAAAACTTATTTTTATTTTCCCATATTTTTGTAAATAGCCCTTTTAGATTAGATTGAATTGATTTAGTTCAATTAGATTGGATTAGATCATGTCCACTCCTAATTTAGAGATCGCCCCTATGCCACTCCTAATTTGTGAAGATTTAGTATTAAATTAACTCAAACCTAATTCTAAAACTTATTATTATCTATAACATTTTCTGCAGTGCCCCATTAAATTTAGTGGGGTGCTATAATTCACACTAAAACTTATTTTTTTTATATATATTAATTATTTTTTATTTCTTATATAATATTATAGCTTTTTTCTTACTTTTTTAATAATATAATAATACAAAAATGTTATATTTAATTAAAAAATTATTTTTGTGTTACTTTATAGTTGGAGTTAAAAAATAAAGAGATTTAAAAATACTAAAGGATACTAGTGGTGTCTAGCACTCTCTTACACATTGATATTGTTATTGGTTTAACTAAGTATTGAGTTTTATGTAGTTAAATATATTAATTTTTAGAGAATATTCGACGGCATGTCTATAAAATATATATTTTTTTTTTTTGAAGGAGGCATGTCTATAAAATATTAAACACTACTAATATCTAATAGTAATACTAACAAATAATATGATGTGAAACACTAACATAATTAGAGCATTGTTATTGGGCACCAGTAGTGTCTAGCACCTTTAAGACGTGTCGCTTTATGATTGGCTAGCAATACTCCTTAAAAACTATTATATTAAACTATATAAAATCCGATATTAAATTACACTAATAATAATATTGACTAGTAAAAGTGTGCTATGCACCAGTGTTCCTTTTAGCATTTCTCACATAATTATAGTTGGAGTTGTTAATTGAAAGTGAAACCACTTGAATTCTTCTGCTTTATTGGTAAATGAAACTCACAAGACATTAAAGTACAACACTGAGTCACTCATTACATCCCACTTCTCTGTTGCTATGTCACGTGGTAGAGTACTTTCTCATGTTTTTAATAAGAATAACTTTTTTTTTTTTTAATAAGAATAACTTCTTTCAAAAAATATTACTTTCAGAAAATAAAAATACTATTTTTATAAGAATATCGTTGTTGGGTACCTATCATATCACTAATACACATGTTATTTTGTGATTAGCTACTAGATTTTTAAATTTTTTTAAGGTAAATAGTTACATAAGTATTTAAAGTTTTAAGTTTATAAGTAGCATAAACCCAATAATTTTTTTAATAGCATAAGTACTTAATGTTTATAAAACTGTAATTTTTTTTCAATCTCATCAGAACAGACTCTGTTATTATCTTAAACAAAACACATATAAGACCCAAATTATAGATTATTTAGTCTCGACGAAAAATATGTAGTATCAGTTACTTCCAATTTTTTTTTAATAAATTTAAAACGGAACCTGTACTGACGAAAATAGAGAAAAATTACAGTTTTACAAACATTGGGTACTTATACCACTAAAAAAAATCATTAGATTTATGCCGCTTACAAACTTAAAACTTTGGGTACTTATGTCGCTATTTACCCAAATTATTACATTAAATTATATAGAATTTGATACTTAATTGGATCAATAATAATAGAGTATTATTAAAAGATACTAATGATGTCTAATGTTTACATGTTAATATTACTATTGGTCTAACTAAATATCAAATCTAATATAATTTAATATAATAATTTTTAAATAACATAATTAACTAATTACAAAGCCATACATCTACAAAATATTAAATACTATTAGTACTCGATATAAATGCTAATAATAATATAAACACACAAAATAATGCTAGAAACAATGATGTCTTTTATCAATTATCTTTTTATAATTAATCTCAACTACTATAAATGCTCATCAACCTATGTTATTATGTTATAATTTATCTCTGAAATAACCAGCCATGGTGGCTCTCACATCAATCTCATCACTTTTTCATTCTCTTCCCAATAATAAGCTCCTTCACTACCATACCAACATTAAGTACACAAAACCCATTTCATCATCTTTTTCTTATGGCCAGAGGAGCACTAATAAAACATCAAGATCCAAACTTTACACTTCCATTTCATCTGTTTCAACAAATCTCACTGACCCTTTTGAGGCAGAGCTTGAAAGTACTCAAACCCCAGATGGGAAGTTCGATTGGTACAGCAACTGGTGTCCAATTATGCCGGTTTGTGATATGGACAAGAGAAGGCCACATGGGAAGAAGGTGATGGGGATTGATGTGGTGGTGTGGTGGGACAAGAATGAGAGTGAATGGAAGGTGTTTGATGATAGTTGTCCTCATAGATTGGCTCCTTTATCAGAAGGAAGGATTGATCAATGGGGAGATTGCAGTGTGTCTACCATGGTTGGTGCTTTAATGGCTCTGGAAATTGCAACTTCATCCCCCAAGCTCCACCGGATGGCCCTCCGGTACTATAAATTAATATGTATATATATACATACATTCTTTCAGTTAAAGTTAGTTGTAATTGACAAATTATAATCTAATACTTAGAAAGTTTTTACTACCTATATGTGATTTTAATTTGAGCTTTTGGTTAGTAACAAAACATGAGGTGACTTCTTAGTACGTTGGGACTGAAATTTTTGGAGCTTAATACAAAATATGGTATTTTTATTAAATTTTATATATAAAATGGTATATTTAAAAAAAAATCGATCTTTTTAGTGGGAGCCCAAGACACACCTGTGCCTAGGACCGGCCTATTTTTTCAGAATGATTAGCAATTTTTGAGAGGTGTTTTTAAATTTTTAAATTTTTAGTTTTTTATTGTGAGGCAGAATAATTTTTAAAAATATTGTATTTTTTTAATAATATTGTATAAGTTTTATAGTGTGTATTTTATTAAGTTTTTATAGTTGTTCTATAGTTGTTTTACTGTTGTTGTTCTGTTGTGTTGTTTTACAATTATTTTATTTAGTCTATAAAAAATGACAGTAAAATTATAAATTTTTATTAAAATTTCTGTATTTTTATAAAAACCCTTTCTGATATGTGGAATTCTTTATTTAAAGATCATTAATTAATATTACTTGACACTTATAAGTGTGTTATTATCATATTTGTGTGTAAATTATATGGGCACGTATTATTAATGATATTAGTTATATATGTATATTCAATTTTAAATTACATATGGTAATTAATTTTAGATGGTTTTAGATATTTTTTAGTATTTTGTATATTTAAATACTAACTTTTAAATTATTTATCATAACTCAGGTTCAAACTTCTAAAAAAGCATGTGTTTCTGTTTACCCAAGCACTGTCCAAAATGGTATTGTATGGTTTTGGCCAAATACAGATCCAAAATATAAAAATATTATTACAAAGCAAAAACCACCTTACATTGCGGAAATGGATGATCCATCATTTTTTCAAACAATATTAAATAGAGAATTTCATTATGGGTAAGCCATTAAGATTTTAATAATTAGATTACATTATATGTAAAATTATTTATATAATGTGAATTTAATTTGTGTATGTTTTTAGATATGAGGTGATGATTGAGAATCTTATGGACCCTGCACATGTTCCATATGCTCATTATGGATTAATGCAAACTCGCATACCTGGTAAGTTAAGGAATAAAAGGAAATGCAGGGACTGTCCTGCAATATTTGCACCATTTCAACATGTGAGAAATTAAGGACCGTTAGGATATTCCCTCACTGATTTTTATAAAGATTCTGTGGTGATTGTATTTTGTACTAATGATTGCTTTTGTAACAAACTCGTACACGTGTATTGCAGCCAATGGCTGACTTGTATTCTCTGTTTCATTCCATTTGTGTATAAAAGGCAGTACAGACCCCTCACTCAATTGGGCTGAGATTTACCATTTTTCTCTCTTCTTTTTTTTGCATATTTCTTCACTTGGTATCAGAGCCAATCTAGGCTATCGCCATGGCAGATCCAACCTCAGCTCCAGTTCAGCAACAAGATGATGGCTCAGGGACTGCAACTTCTGAAGCATCCCACCAGAACCAACCTCGAGCGGCTGCCTCTGTTCAGACCGTGTCGATGAATCCCGCACCAGTGACTACGCCGTTTAGTAGTACACTCAGTCAGCCATTTACCATGAAGCTTGACAGACACAACTTCCCTTTGTGGAAGACAATGGTTTTCACCATCATCCGCGGCCACCGACTCGAAGGATTCATTAATGGCAAAAGAGTTTGCCCAGAAGAATTTATAACCTCAGGTACCCCTGAAACTACTGATTATAATGTGATTGTTAACCCTGACTATGAAAACTGGCTTGTGCATGACCAGTTGTTAATGGGGTGGCTTTACGGATCCATGACGGAGGGTATTGCGTCTGAAGTAATGGGCTGCCAGTCGGCCTACTCTCTCTGGACAGCTCTCGAAAACCTCTTTGGTGCCTACTCGAGGGCTCATACTGATGATCTCCGAACCAAACTTCAGACAACAAGGAAAGGTTCGACATCCATGACGGACTACTTAAAGCAAAAGCGAATGTGGGCTGACTCTTTGGCTCTAGCTGGAGAGCCATATCCAGAGAGGCATCTTGTCTCCAATGTTCTCTCGGGCTTGGAGATTGAATACTTGTCTATTGTCTCTCTAATAGAGGCTAGATCTGAAACTTCTTGGCAGGAACTGCAAAGTATTCTGCTGAGCTTCGACAATCGACTTGAAAGACTTACAGCAACTCCCCCCAGCCACAAAAATCTTAACTCACCGTCAGCTAATATCGCTCATAAACCTACTGGTGCAGGAGGCACTCGGTACTCAAACCAGTATTCTCAGCAAGGACGAGGCTCAAATCCAAACTCTGGATCTCGGGGGAGAATAGGAAATCGTGGCAGAGGTCGAGGAGGCAGATTTGCCGGCTCGAAGCCAACTTGCCAAGTTTGTGGCAAGTATGGCCACTCGGCTGCAGTGTGTTACAACCGGTATGATGAGAGTTACATGGGGCATCAACCACCAGGAGAACCACAGCAGGACAAACAATTTAATGCTCTTGTTGCCACACCACAAATCCTCAACGATGATAGTTGGTATGTGGACAGTGGGGCAAGTAACCATCTCACTGCTGAAGAAGGTCAAATGAGCAACAAATCAGTGTATGGTGGTAAGGAGAAGATCACAGTTGGTAATGGTAATCAATTACCCATCTCTCACATTGGATCTGGCCTATTAAAAACCTGCTCATCTACTCCTTTAATTCTTAAAAATATTCTACATGTTCCTGATATTTCTAAGAATTTAATAAGTGTCTCACAACTCACTTCTGACAACAATGTGTCAATTGAATTCTTTCCCTCTGTTTGTTGTGTGAAGGATCAGGTGACAGGGAAGGTGGTTCTGCGAGGAGCTCTTAGAGATGGCCTGTATCGACTCGACACCTCTCTTCTGCAAGATTCTCGTCAAACATGTCCTCGGTCTAGAAAGTCCCAACTTGAGTCCTTTGCTGGTGTTGTTACAGCAACATCTAAGTCGAATAAAATCAATGTTCATGAGTCTGTTTTAGATCTTTGGCATAGAAGGCTTGGTCACCCTTCTAATGCTGTGTTAAGTCAAGTGTTGAAAACTTCTAATGTAATACCTGCTATCAATGAAAAATTACTGTTTTGTGATGCTTGTCAATATGGCAAATCCCATTGTTTACCTTTTAAAAACTCATCCAGTCGTGCATCTCAGGTCTTAGAGCTTGTCCATACCGATCTATGGGGTCCAGCTCCCATTAATTCTCATACCAATTCTCGGTTCTATATACACTTCGTAGACGATCATAGTCGATACACTTGGCTATTTCCCTTGAAGCACAAATCTGATGCACTTTCAGCGTTTGTGCAATTTAAGGCCTTGGTTGAGAATCAATTTAATAGGAAAATCAAGGCTCTTAGAACTGATTGGGGAGGTGAATTTCAGTCCTTTACTAACATTGTTACTCAGAATGGGATTGTTTTTCAACATTCCTGTCCCCATACCTCTGAACAAAATGGTAGAGCGGAGCGTAAACATCGCCACATAGTGGAAATGGGCCTCTCTCTATTAGCTCAAGCCTCCATGCCTTTAAAATATTGGACTGATGCTTTCCACACAGCTGTTCACCTCATAAACCGGCTGCCCACTACTGTTCTTGGTGGTAAGTCGCCTTACGAGGTTCTCTTCTCCAAAACACCAGATTATCACACTCTCAAAGTGTTTGGGGCAACTTGCTTTCCTTGCCTAAGGTCATATCAGACACATAAATTCCAGTATCATTCTGTTAAGTGTGTCAACCTTGGCTATAGCCAAGCTCACAAAGGTTTTAGATGTGTCAGTCCTCATGGTCGAATATACATCACTCGACATATCATTTTTAATGAAAATGAATTCCCATGTAAATCTGGCTTTTTCAACAACTATAAGTCTGAACAAGTCGTTACACTAGATGCACCACACTCCTGGTTCACACTTCCTTCAGCACCTCCATTGTATCCCATTAATGAAGCAGATCATGGGACTGATCTCACATCATCTACTACACCAGCAACTCAACAACTTGCAGAACCATCTCCCCAACATTCTGGTTCGACTCCACAACAGGTATGCCACTTTGACCTTGATAATAACACCTCTCACTCACCCCTGCACCAGCTGTCTTTTGATGAATCACAGGCCACTACTTCGGTTGATGCACATACGTCTTGCAACACACCACCAGCTCCACTTCAGCCATCACATCCTATGATAACACGAGCAAAGGCGGGAATTTTTAAACCCAAAGTGTATCTTGGTCATGCTCAATTTGACCTCTCACTCCATGAACCTTATTCCGTTGAAGAGGCACTTTCACATGAGGGGTGGAACGGTGCAATGCAGGATGAGATGGCTGCCTTGCGCAAAAATCGAACTTGGGTTTTGGTTCCTCGATCTGCTGTCACCACACCAAATATAGTTGGATGCAAATGGGTTCACAAGCTCAAGTACAATCGAGATGGCAGTTTTCAACGCTTCAAGGCACGGTTAGTTGCCAAAGGCTTCCACCAACGACCGGGAGTTGATTTTGCTGAAACTTTCAGTCCCGTTATCAAAGCTTCCACAGTTCGAGTGGTATTGACTATTGCAGCGTCCTACAATTGGGAAATAAGGCAGCTAGACGTTAACAATGCGTTCCTTAATGGTGTTCTTGAAGAAGATGTGTTCATGATACAGCCCCCAGGCTTTGAAGATGCCACTAAACCTCATCATGTTTGTAAGTTAAATAAATCAATTTATGGGCTAAGGCAAGCACCCAGGTCATGGTATGATCAACTCAAGAAGACTTTGGTTCACTGGCACTTTGAAAATTCTAAGGCAGACTCATCTTTGTTCATGATGAAAACATCAAAGTTTGTCATTATGGTTCTCGTCTACGTGGATGATATCATAGTAACAGGTAACAACTCGGCTGAAATAGAAAGCTTCATTGGAAAATTCAATAAGATCTTCTCATTAAAGGATTTGGGGCAGCTGCATTACTTCTTGGGAATAGAAGTTTTTAGGGATGATACAGGGATCTACTTGTCACAAAAGAAGTACATTGCTGAACTTCTACAGAAACACAACATGGCCAACATCAAACCGAGTCCAACCCCGATGACAGCAGGAAAGCCACTCTCCATTCATGATGGTGATCAACTTGAAAATCCCTCCAACTACCGTAGCATCATTGGAGCATTGCAGTACTTAAGCCACACTAGACCAGACATTGCCTTTGCAGTTAACAAGTTGAGTCAGTTCCTCAAATGTCCAACAACCACACACTGGAGTGCCACTAAGAGGATTCTTCGATATCTCAAAGGGACAATGCATCACGGTCTTCATATTGCTCCCAGCATAAATCTGAACTTGCAAGGTTTCTCGGATGCCGATTGGGCCTGCTGCCCCGATGATCGGAGATCGGTAGCAGGCTATTGTGTTTTCTTAGGAGATTCTCTTATCTCATGGTCGTCTAAGAAGCAAACAGTTGTTGCAAGGTCAAGTACCGAATCTGAATACAGGTCTTTGGCACACCTAGCAGCAGAGCTGTCCTGGCTGCAAGAATTGTTGCAAGAAATGAACTTCAAAACGTCAACTACACCAATAATATGGTGTGACAACATGAGTGCAAGCGCTCTAGCATCAAACCCAGTGTATCATGCTCGAACGAAGCATATAGAACTCGATGTGCATTTTGTGAGGGATAAAGTCCTACAAAAGAAACTTGAGATACGCTACATCCCATCACATGATCAGATTGCCGACTGTCTAACTAAGGGCCTCTCCCCAACTCGTTTCAAGTTCCTAACTGACAAGCTCGGATTGACGGAGTCACCACTTCGCTTGAGGGGTGGAGTTAAGGAATAAAAGGAAATGCAGGGACTGTCCTGCAATATTTGCACCATTTCAACATGTGAGAAATTAAGGACCGTTAGGATATTCCCTCACTGATTTTTATAAAGATTCTGTGGTGATTGTATTTTGTACTAATGATTGCTTTTGTAACAAACTCGTACACGTGTATTGCAGCCAATGGCTGACTTGTATTCTCTGTTTCATTCCATTTGTGTATAAAAGGCAGTACAGACCCCTCACTCAATTGGGCTGAGATTTACCATTTTTCTCTCTTCTTTTTTTTGCATATTTCTTCACTATTATAATTAATTAATTAACACCTTTATTTTGGTTTTGTTTTCATATGTATAGATATGCTCATTTTTTCTTCTCATTTAGATGAACTTGTAATTAAGGCTTTTAAAAATAATGGTGTGATATAATTAGACCTTACTAATTGTGTTTATGCTTGACCATATAAGTCCCTCAGGCCAAGAACAAATTTTGAGAGCTAAGCCATTTATCATTAAAAAATATATATTGTCACAATAATATGTCTTTTGTGTATAACACACATGTAGTTAATGGAATTCAAACTTTGACCTTTTCCATATATATTTTTATTGACTATATATATTATGGGATAATTATAGTTATGCATGTTTTTGGAAAAGTTTGAATAATTTAATTAGATTGTGAAAAGTAAGATTCAAATATACAATAATGTCATATATATATATATACTAGATGAATATTACGTGCGAGCCACGTAATGTTAGTTTTAGTTTAGATTTTAGTCCTTTTTTTAGATTTTATATATGTATATTATTTAAGGAATATAGTATATTGGATGATTTTACAATGCACCCCTATAAAAAGGATGTACTGATACACCCTTAACTTGTTTCGGCATCCAGAAAAAATTTTTAGTCTAATTTTTTTTTCATATTCATGTAAGTTATATCTATTTAAGATATCCTACAAAATTTTGAGAAATTCGGAATAATTTACAATATAGAAAATAATGTTCAAACAGTCTATTTTACACGCGTATAAAATAAAATAATCACGCGTGCAAGGCACTGTTTGAACGCAGTTTTCGGCGTATTAAACTTTTCCGAATTTCTTAAAATTTTGCAGGATATCTTAAATAACTATAACGTACATGACTATGAGAAAAAATTTGACCAAAAAATTATTTCAGATACTAAAACAGATAGGGGTGTATCAATATACCCATTTTAAGGGGTGCATTATAGAATTTTCCTAGTATATTTTATTTGAAGGAAAAATATTTATATTCAAAATATTATTTTTAAATGCATTAAAGCGATAATAGTGTAGTTATTAAAGGGAATTTTGATTTTATATACTTAAAAAATTAAAAAAATTTATTATTAAACCAAAAATCTAAACCCTAAAAAAATTATACCTTTTTCTTCAAAACCCCAAAAATACCCCTCATAATTCTCTCTCTGCATCATCTCTCTCTCTCTCTCTCTCTCTCTCTATCTTACATCCCAACCGCCCACCCTCACCACCACCTCCGACCTCCATCCTCCGACCTTCGACCCTCACCGCCACCTCCGACCACCCGCACCAACACCCCGACCCAGCCCCACTCTCTCGGACTGCCCAAAAGTCGCACCCCGAAAGCCCACTCTCTCTTCCTCTCTCTGAAATCGCAGAAAAAAAAAAAATTGCTCCCAGGTCCGATGGTTGGACCATAGGGTCTGATGGGGTCCGACCAATCGGACCCAAGGTCCGACCATCGGACTGGGTCTCAAAAAAAAAAAAAAAAAAAATTCTGGTGGTCGTTCATTAATGGAAAATATGTACAGGGCTCCTTCAAAAAAAAAAAAAATATGTACAGGCAGTCATCATTAATGGAAAGTTTAAATAAGATTTTGTATTAATTAGATATTATCTTTTTACTCCAAAAAAAAAAATCTTCCATCAATTATTATGCATTTATTATTTGATAAAACATTTATTTTACTATTTAAAATATATATATATATATATATATATATATATAAGATGTGCATCTATTAGTCGGACCGGGTCTTGGAAAAAGAAAAAAATACCGGTCCGATGGTCGGACCGGTATGTTTTTTTTTTTTTTTTTTTTTTTTGTGATTTCAGAGAGAGGAAGAGAGAGTGGGGTCCGATTGGTCGGAGTCCGTTTGGTCGGACCCCATGGTCCGACCATCGACTCGAGGGAATTTTTTTTTTTTTTTTGATTTCGGCAGAGGAAGAGAGAGATGGGGTTGAGTTATGAGAGGGGTATTTTTGGGTTTTAGATAAAAGTGTCATATTTTTCTTAGTTTGAAATGTTTTGATTTAAGAATAAAATATTAAGGTTTTTTAAGTATAGAAAATCAAATTTCCCTTATTAAATTATAAATAAATTTAACATTAAAATATAAGATTGTTCTTTTTAGTTGTAATTGATGAAAAGTTGTATAAAATGTTATGATCATATGAACGATTGGACTTTTTACTTTGTAAACACTAAGTAAAACACACCTATTTTAAAAACAAATATTACGTATATTATTATTATTAATAATAGTATATTAATCTCAATATATGCATACTCATATAACATTTACTTTTAATTTACTTTTAATGTGAAAAAATCTTAAAGAATAATATTAATCTAATAAATAAAGTTATTAAGGTAAGGTAATGGTGGAATAGTGATAAAGTTATCAAATCTCTTACCAGTTCAAATATCAATTCAAATATTAGTTAGATTTGTTTTATTATTATTTTATTATATATAAATAATATTTAATTATTTTATTAAATAAAAATAAAAAGTTACCCATGAATTTCTCATAATTCAAGAATTTCAGTTATATAGCCATACTTTATATAGAATAGATATTAAAAAAATTGGAATAAGTATTAAAAATAAAACCCCTCTATAGTATGAGCAAAAATAATACCCCCACCTAAGAAACTCTCACTATTTATATCTTCTATATTTTGCTCTATATATATATATACTTAATTATTTTTTAATTTTGGAGCCCTCCCTAGGTCACCTAAGAGTCTAAATGACTTTGCACTTAACTACCTAAGTTTAAATTATAAAATTTTACCAACATAAGTATCTTTGAACGTAAATATGTAAATGGGTCATCATAACTTTTCATTAAATTCATATGAACTAATAATAATCCACTTGGTATTTTTGCTTAATTAGGTAATGCTGATAGAGAAGGTGGCATACCTCTTGAAATAACTTTGGAAAATTTCAACATTAATGGTTTCACTGGAATGAGTGATCCTGGTTTTAATCAATTTTTTGCACCATTTGTTTTCTATAATTCTAGGCCACTTAATCTAAATCAAGATAATGATGATGAGACTAATAAGGTAATTAATTAATAATCCATATTGTAATGATGATGAATATATTTGTTTTTTTTATATTTTTTTTGGCAATTAATTGTAAAATATTTTTATTTAATTGTTTTTTTTTGTGTGTTTTGAAGGGGTTTCAAAATAATAATCAAACAATGGTATTAGTATTTATATGTGTTCCAATTAGTCCTGGTAAGAGCAGATTGATAATGAGTGGATCAAGACAAAGATTTCCAAGAAGATTTTATGATTGGTTTGGTGAAATATATCCAAGATGGATGCTTCATGTTTTCTTAAATGTTATTTTGGATTCAGATGCATATCTCCTACATCTTGAGGTAATTACTTTTTTATATATAGTTATATATATATACATGATTAGAATAATACTTCCACAACTAATGAAAAAATTATTAATATAAGAAAATAATTAAAAAAATTGCTAATAAACTAGAGAAAGTTTCATAATGCAATTTTTATTATTCATGTGCTACTAGTAACTTGCCATGTATGACATGTCACATGATACATGAGTAGTGTAATACTTTAGAAGTTAAGAATCGTAATCTCAACATCATCATTTTTTATACAAGGTCCAAAATCATATAGGGTCGGCATTGAGTGGATCCATAAATTTTGTTTAGGAGGCTGAAAAATTAAAAAATATATTTTTAGATGGGTATAAATGTCAAAAAATACATGACTAAATTGCAAATATATACTAAAAAAATATGTATTTTGCCAACATATGAAATGATAATAAGGAAAACAGAAACGTTCCAGTAAAAGAAAAATATTGGAGAAAAAAGAAATCGATAATTTATTTGTTGTTGAATGTAATATAGGAGCGTAAGATAATGGAAGTTGGAGTTGGGAAATGGAATAAAGCATGTTTTGTGCCAACAAAATCAGATGTTCATGTGGTTGCTTTTAGAAAATGGCTTAACAAGTATGGGGGTGGCCAAGTTGATTGGGGTGGCAAATTCTCTGGTGCTCTTCCACCAACCCCTCCTAAAGAACAGCTCATGGACAGGTTCTATATATAATGCAACAAAATTATCACAATATTTCAATATTAATTTTCAAGACCCTTTTGGACATCTTATGTAATAATGTTAATGTATATATTTTAGGTATTGGAGCCATGTAGTGAATTGTAGTAGCTGCAGTGCTGCACACAAGGGTTTGAAAGTGTTAGAAGTAATGCTACAAGTGATGTCCATAGCTCTTATTGGATATGTTGGTGTAACCAATAAACAAAGCCAAACATTGAAGATTGGTATGGTTTCTATGGCATTGCTTTGCTTTGTAGCTTCAAAGTGGTTGTCTTATTTCATCCACAAGATCTTCCATTTTCATGACTATGACCATGCTTTTCGTTAAAACATCTCTCTCACACCTATCAAGGCATGGTATGATGAGTGACTACTATTATCTATATAATAACTAATAAAACTATTTAATGGGGCGTGTGTTTAATACGAGATTTAGATATTGATTGGAATGAAAATGTAAAATTTAAATTAAATTTGAATGACAAGGGATTTGTGTTTCTAAGTAGATTTTTTTTTTTAATTATAAAAGTAATAATATTAATCCACTCAAACGCATAGGTTTCATATTTTCTCAAGGTCTATTTCTTTCAATTTTACTCTCTCCAACTCAAACACACATAACAAACACCCTATTAGGTGATGTTTGGTAAAAAGGAATGAAAGCATAGATAGAATAAGAATGACATTTTAATATTTTAAAATAAAACCAAACAAAAGAATAGAATAAAAATTGTTTCATATTTTCTTTCTATTCTATTTCATTCCCTCCAATTAAACGCCATCTAAGAGTTAAGAGTTCATAAATTTATATATGTCAATATCATTTGCATGGTTGAAAATGGTTGAAAACTATAGTGTATATATGTATCCTTATCATAATTAAACAATGTAATATTATTATATCTTCTCTTCTTAAATATATTTCTTATTAATTAAGTTATTCTCGAGTCAAAATTCACACCAACTAGTTTATTTGTATATGTGGTAATTGGTTACAAGTTACACTTTATAAAAGTCTTATTAGTTAGTTGCCGACTAGGACAACTTGTTTAGCTCGGACTAGGGTTAGCTCCACTAACATCTCGAAATAAATTTCTACCAAAAATTTGGAAGCACTTCCCCTTAATTACTTCACATTTCAAGTATCAACCAAAATTTTGATTTTGAGTTTTGCACCAAATTGCAGAACCTGAACAAAGGATCTTTGAGCATGAATGAATATTTGCTCAAAGTTAAGCAAACCGTAAATCTTCTTGCATCTTTAGTAAAGTCTTAAGCAAAAGTGATCTCTAATTCCTAGTAAGTATGATACATTTGTCATCTCTTCCAATACCAAAGAACCACATAGACAAACAATTTCACATAAGTCTTACTCTACTAATTAGTTACACTCAACCTTCCAACTAATTTTAGCAACTAATTGTATAATCAACTACACAATACTAATATAACAATACAAAATATATTATTTTTAGCCATAATAAAATTTATAACTAAAAGTGAAAAAGTTGCGACTAATTTTAAATTATCATTTTTATGTTGTGACTAAAAAGTCTGTGACTAAATGTATTAGTCACAAAAATCATAATTTGTTGTGACTAAATTAATTTTTCGTCACAATAATTGTTGTGAATTAGTGATAACTTATATATAAATACTATGTTTTAGTCATAAGTAACTTTTTTGTTGTAACTAAATGTTACATTAATAGACACAAAATTTATATTAGGATAAATACCATTTTAAATCATGTTTTTTGTAAAAGTTACCAATTGGACTTTCTGTTTTATTAAATGATAAAATGGACCCTATATATTCTAAAATTGTACAAATATGACCATGAATTGATTTTTTATCAAAATAAAATTTAATAATAATTTTATCTAGAGATGTTATGACAAAACTGGTTACATTTTCTGTATCTGTTGATGTTAGAAATTGTCTTAAAGTTAGTTATATTAAAAAATAAAATTGTTGAAAATTGAACTTACTGTCCTATTTTTATCATTTTAGAAAATATAAAGATAGTCTTTATAGTAATTTTTACAAAACACATGCACTTAAAATAATATTTACCTTTTATATTATGTTGTCACTAAAAATAATTTTTTTTTTACTATAATTATGTATCTACACGTATGACAATCACAATCACTCACTGTATATCTTTCTTGATATCATCAAACAAGATATGTTAGCTTGAAAAAATGGAAATCCAATATGAAAGAAATATTTTAACAAAAAAAAATATCAATATTTAATTATTTGGTTTAAATGTAGTTGTCCATATCCCTTTTTTTAAAAAAAAAAATCTTAAAACCTTGTCTATATACTACTCTTTTCAAACTTGGAACCAATTGTAAGTATGAAAATCAATGCCTATAGCTACTACCTATCCATATATTTAATATGGGTATCTTTGTAGTATAGTTGAAGAAACCAATATTTTAATATAATTAAATTTTGAAACCAATTAAATTGAGTAACTTCCATCAAAAAGAAAAAATAATTGAATATTTTAATTGAGTTTTGTCATTTATTCATTTTAAAGGTTTTTTTTTTTTTTGGAAAAAAAAATACGTGAAGCAATTAAAAATAATTTAAATCGCAATTAAAATTTATATTAGAGCTCACATCAAAACGATCGGATCAACTATTAAAATAAAAATAACATGTACCTATTTTCAGGGACGGACCCAAGTGTATTAGTTTAGGGGCTATAGCCCCCACTAGCAAAAATATTGTCTTTTAAAAAATTAAATGTAATTTTTTAAATTTGATAATTATAGATCAAAATCGTAAAAAAAGCCCCCATAAAATTAAATAAATCTAATAAGAATAATTATAATATAAGTATAAATATTTTTGAATGATAAATAAGCCCCCACAAAGTAAAATTTCTGGATCCGTCATTACCTATTTTAATTAATAAAATAAAATTGACAAGACATAAGTAGACATTAGTTGTTTTGTTAAAATTAAGCAAAACACACTACCAATACCACTGCCTTATCTCGTCTGCTGTTAGGCCATGGATTGGTGGTTATCTTTTTAATAAGAATATTTTTAAAAAATAATGAAAATAGTGTTTGTATCACTATTTTATTTTGGGTAAATAGCGGCATAAGTACTTAGGTAGCGTTTGGTTGGAGGTAATGAAATGGAATGGAATGGAAAGGAAATAATTTTCATTCGATTCCTTTGTTTGGCTGCATTTTAAAGTATTGGAATGACATTCCAATGGAATGCTCTTTCCACCATTTTGGTAGAATGGCTATTCCATTTTAAAAAGGAAGGAATGACCATTCCAATGTAACAAGAAAAAAAAATTAATTATTTTTTTATCAATTATTTTTATGCATTTTAAATTTTATTCCATTCTATTCCTATTCCCATTCCCATTCCCATTCCCATTCCTATTCCTATATTTTCATTCCTCCCAACCAAACGCCTCCTAAGTTTTGAGTTTGTAAGCGATATAAACCCAATGATTTTTTTTAGTGGCATAAGTACCCAATGTTTGTAAAACTGTAATTTTTTTCTATTTTCGTCAGTACAGACTCTGTTTTAAATTTATTAAAAAAAATTAGAAGTAACTGATACTACATATTTTTCGTCCAAACCAAATAATCTAAAATTTGGGTCTTATATGTGTCCTGTTTAATACAATAACAGAGTTTGTACTGATGAAACTAGAAGAAAATTACAGTTTTATAAACATTGGGTACTTATGCCACTAAAAAAAATCATTGGGTTTATGCCGCTTACAAACTTAAAACTTTGGGTACTTATGCCACTATTTATCCTTTTATTTTTACTTTGGGAGTCATTGTTTGTATCATTATTACTTTGACAAGATAAGTGGGTTTTTTTATTTTTACACTTTAAAACAATATTTTTTGTATTTTTATGGAATTCTATATGGAAATTCATATTGCCACTAGCGCTGCAACTTAAATTGCAACAAAAAATCGTATAGAAACCCATATTGCAACTAGCACTGCAACTACTTTAGAAACTCAAACCGTAAATTTGAAAAAAAAAAAAAGTTAAAAAATTAGTATATGAAGTAATTCTTCCAAAATAAAAATATTTTTAAAATAATACCTCTTCAATGAATCTATTTTTTTATAATTTATTTATATAAAGTTGTTTTTTATTATTTTATTGTTTATTTATAGTTGATTTATTGTCAGATTAATTTCTCAGTATTTTTTGTATTGAACAAGGTATATTTTTATAATTTTAAAATTTTATAAAAAATATTTTTATAATTAAAAATTATAAACTGTAAAATTATAAATAAATCTTCAAAAGAGACATTTTTTAAATTTGCCCATAAAAAATACCATTTCTAATAATTATTAATTAATGTCAACTACTTGTATATAAATGTTCATCAAGTTCTGTAATATTATGTTATAATTTATCTCTGAATTAACCAGCCATGGTAGCTCTCACATCAATCTCATTACTTCTTCATTCTCTTCCCAATAATAAGCTCCTTCACTACCATTCCAACATTAAGTACACAAAACCCATTTCATCATCTTTGTCTTATGGCCAGAGGAGCACTGATAAAGCATCAAGATCCAAACTTTACACTTCCATTTCATCTGTTTCAACAAATCTCACTGACCCTTTTGAGGCAGAGCTTGAAAGTAGTCAAACCCCAGATGGGAAATTCGACTGGTACAGCAACTGGTGTCCAATTATGCCGGTTTGTGATCTGGACAAGAGAAGGCCACATGGGAAGAAGGTGATGGGGATTGATGTGGTGGTGTGGTGGGACAAGAATGAGAGTGAATGGAAGGTGTTTGATGATAGTTGTCCTCATAGATTGGCTCCTTTATCAGAAGGAAGGATTGATCAATGGGGAAGATTGCAGTGTGTCTACCATGGTTGGTGCTTTAATGGCTCTGGAAATTGCAACTTCATCCCCCAAGCTCCACCAGATGGCCCTCCGGTACTATAAATATGTATATATATACATACATTCTTTCAGTTAAAGTTAGTTGTAATTGACAAATTATAATCTAATACTGAGAAAGTTTTTACTACCTATATGTGATTTTAATTTGAGCTCATTGTTAATGGTTCTGAAATTTTTTGAGCTTAACACAAAATATGGTATTTTTATAAAATTTTATATATAAAATGGTACTTTTAGTTTAGGGCCTACTTTAATTTGATTCATAAATACTGACTTTTGAATTATTTATCATAATGCAGGTTCACACTTCTAAGAAAGCATGTGTTTCTGTTTACCCAAGCACTGTACAAAATGGCATTGTATGGTTTTGGCCAAACACAGATCCAAAATATAAAAATATTATTACAAAGCAAAAACCACCTTACATTGCAGAAATGAATGATCCATCATTTTCTCAATCAATATTAATTAGAGAATTTCATTATGGGTAAGTAAAGATTTAATAATTATATTACACTTTCTAGTTTATATATTATGTCACTTTGTGTACATTTTTCAGATATGAAGTGATGGTTGAGAATCTTATGGACCCTGCACATGTTCCATATGCTCATCATGGATTAATGCGAACAAGGCTGCCTGGTAATTAATTATAATTTATTAAGAGCTTAATTTTGGTTTTGTTTTCATATGTTTATAAGCTCATTTTTGAAATGAATGATGAGATATAATTACACACCTTACAAATTGTGTTTATGATTATGCATGAATGGTAGATTGGAATCAACTAATTAAACACTCATACACTTGACCATATATATCCCTCTCAATGCTTTAAAAGGCGTACCTCTCGAGGTGCGTCTCAGAACGAGGCATTCAAAAGGCGCCTCTAAAGCTTAGCTTCAGTCACACTGTCCATGAGGCTTACGCCTTAGTTTTGTGAGGCGTACGCCTTGAGACCAGGGTCGACCCTAGGCTAAGGTAGGCTAGGCCCGCACCTAAAGCCCACTCCTATTAGAGGCCCAAATAAAAAAAATTAAATAAATATAAAAAGGGCTCAAAATTTTATTTCTTTTTAAAGCCCACTCCTATTAGGACCGGTCTTGCTTGAGACTTAAGCCTCTAAGGTGTGTGAGGCTTACACCTCTGCTAATTAAGTTGTTTTGGGTCTTTTTTAAAGAATTTCATTAGGCTTTTTTAAAGAGTTTCAATGAGCTTTTCTAAAGGGAAACTTACAAAAATATTAGAATTTGGGTTAATTTTTACAAACATACTGTCACACGAAAAAAAAATTCAAAAATACTGTATTTTTATAAAACACCAGTAAAACACAAAACAGAACAACTCAAAACAACAGTAGAACAACTAAAAAACACCAGTAGAACACCAGTGAAAACTTAACATAGTATACTGCAGTATGAAACTTATAAAAAAATACACTAAAAAAGTAAAAAATACCGCTTGGTAGTATTTTTGTAAAAAAATAACAAAAGTTAGTATTCTATGTAAATTTTCCTTTTTAAAAGGGATTTTTACACTACATACTGAAATTTTTAACTGTTTTATTGTGAGACAAATTTTTTTTTAAAAAATACTGTGTAAGTTTTATACTTTGTACTATGTTAAATTTTCACTGTTGTTTCACGATTGTTTTTTAGTTGTTCCATTGTTGTTTTAATTATTCTGTTTTGTTGTTTTACGATTGTTTTATAAAAAAAAAATTTTATTAAAAAAATTCCGTGTGACTAATAAAATTATAAACTTTTTTCTAAAATTCAGTATTTTTATAAAAACCTTTTTTTAAAAGTGTTTAAGTGAGCTTTTTTGTTATATATATATGTACTTAAATTACTTTTTTAATTTTGAAGCCTTCTCTAGGCCACCTAAGAGGAAATTTGCACTTCACTACCTAAGTTTAATTTATAAATTTTTACTAACATGCCTATCTAATTTTTTTTAAAACTATTTTCTCTCACAATATATATGAATTTTTGCTTTATAAAAAAAAATATATGAATTTTTGGGTTCATCTTCATGCTTATACTAGATGTGTAAATAGGTAATAAAGCTAAACGTTTTTCATTAAATTCATATTGTCAAGACTATTCGTTAGTTAATTCAGTTACCATGTGTTAGTTGTTCAGTGTTAGTTCTAACTGATTTCTGTTATTACTAACTAATTATCCCTTGTGTAATCATTGCTTATATAATACCAATATTCATTGATTCAATGATAAGATTGCTCTTTGTTCTACAATCTTCTTTTTCACTGCCTTTCTTTCTCTTTTTTTTTCTTTCTCTTCGATCGGTTATGTTTTTCTCTATTCTTGGTTGTTCTTGTTTGTTTGTTTGTTTGTTCATTAATGGCGAAATGATTCAACACATATGAACTAATAATAATCTACTTGACATTATTTCTTAATAGGTAAGGCTGATAGAGAAGGTGGCATACCTCTTGAAATGACTTTGGAAAATTTCAACATTAATGGTTTCACTGGAATGAGTGATCCTGGTTTTAACCAATTTTTTGCACCATTTGTTTTCTATAGTTCTATGCCACTTAATCTAAATCACGATAATCATAATAATGAGGCTAAAAAGGTAATTAATTAGTAATCCCATATATATTGTATGATGATGATAAATATGTTTGTAAAATATTTTTATTTAATTATTTTTTTTTTCTGATTTTGAAGGGGTTTCAAAATAATAATAACACAATGGCTTTAGTATTTATATGTGTTCCAATTAGTCCTGGTAAGAGCAGATTGTTATTAAGTGGATCAAGGCAAAGATTTCCAAAAAGATTTTATGATTGGTTTTATGAAATATTTCCAAGATGGATATCTCATATTCCCATAAATATTGTTCTGGATTCAGATGCATATCTCCTACATCTTGAGGTAATTACTTTTATATATACTTACATATATGATTAGACTAATACTTATTCCACAACTAATGAAAAATTTATTAATATAAAAAAAAATTATGAAAAGAAATTACTTACATGGTAGGCTAATTAACTAGAGAAAGTTTCATAACACAATTTTTATAATGCAATTTTTATTATTCGTGTGCTACTAATACTTACTTGTCATGTATGACACCACACATGAATAGCATAATAATTTAAAAGTTAATTAAGGGTTTAAATTCCAACATCATCATTTTATATACAAGGGCTTAAATTTTTTCATTTTTGACTAAGGTCCAAAATCATATAGGGTCGGCATTGAGTAGATCCACAAATTTTGTTTAGGAGGCTGAAATTAAGAAATATATTTTTAGATGGGCATAAATGTCAAAATATACATATTTATGACTAAATTGCAAATATATATTAAAAAAGAGTAATTTGCAGCATAAATACTTAAGTTATAATTCTGAAACTTTTTTAAGTTCCCGACTGTTAAGTGTTAAGTAAATTGCCACGTAACAATTTTTAATTGGTCCAAGTCATTAATAAATTTTTATTTTTTTAAAAAAAAAATAATTTAAATATACCAATAAGAAAATGACACATGTTTAATGACTTAATATTTAACGGTTAGGTACTTAAAGAGTACCAAAAATATAACTTAGGTATTATTACCGCCAAAAATTAAACTTAAGTATTTATTTGTAATTGAGAGTTAAACTTAAGTATTTATGACGCAAATTACTCTAAAAAAAATAAGGATTATGCCCCTAGTCAATATGTGTGTTTGCCAACATATGAAATGATAATAACGAAAATAGAAACACTCCTACCACTAAGAGAAAAAAGAAATCGATAATTTGTGTGTTGTTGAATGTAATATAGGAGCGTAAGATAATGGAAGTTGGAGTTGGGAAATGGAATAAAGCATGTTTTGTGCCAACAAAATCAGATGTTCATGTGGTTGCTTTTAGAAAATGGCTTAACAAGTATGGGGGTGGCCAAGTTGATTGGGGTGGCAAATTCTCTGGTGCTCTTCCACCAACCCCTCCTAAAGAACAGCTCATGGACAGGTTCTATATATAATGCAACAAAATTATCACAATATTTCAATATTAATTTTCAAGACCCTTTTGGACATCTTATGTAATAATGTTAATGTATATATTTTAGGTATTGGAGCCATGTAGTGAATTGTAGTAGCTGCAGTGCTGCACACAAGGGTTTGAAAGTGTTAGAAGTAATGCTACAAGTGATGTCCATAGCTCTTATTGGATATGTTGGTGTAACCAATAAACAAAGCCAAACATTGAAGATTGGCATGGTTTCTATGGCATTTCTTTGCTTTGTAGCTTCAAAGTGGTTGTCTCATTTCATCCACAAGATCTTCCATTTTCATGATTATGACCATGCTTTTCGTTAAAACATCTCTCTAGCTCTCACATCTATCAAGGCATTATTTATATGATGAGTGTCAATATGATTATTTGCATGGTTGAAAACTATACTCACTACTACAAAAATACCCTTTA
Organism: Cannabis sativa; assembly: GCF_029168945.1. Taxonomy (NCBI): domain Eukaryota; kingdom Viridiplantae; phylum Streptophyta; class Magnoliopsida; order Rosales; family Cannabaceae; genus Cannabis; species Cannabis sativa. Next base: position 73,137,840 of record NC_083606.1, on the reverse strand, counting down.
GAGGCGGTTTTTTAGCCCTTTAGGCGTCGGTTTTCGCGAAATTCGCTACCGACGCCTATCAGGGCGACGCTAAAGGGTTTATATAAATATATAATTTTACCCTCTAGTTGTGATAATTAAACAATGTAATATTATTATAACTTCTCTTCTTAAATATATTTCTTATTAATCAAGTTATTCTTCACACCAGTTTATTTGTATATGTGTGGTAACTGGTTACAAGTTATACACCTTATGAAAGTCTTATTAGTTAGTTGCCTACTAGGACAACTTGTGGGTTAGGTAATTCTGTTAGAGACTTGTGAGACAAACGCAATTATTGTAATGTATGCTATTCATACTTGAAATGAGAGAGAGAGAGAGAGAGAGAGAGAGAGAGAGAGAGAGAGAGAGAGAGAGAGAGAGAGAGAGAGAGAGAGAGAGAGAGAGAGAGAGAGGTGAATGTTGAAACTCATTAGTGTTCTAGTCAAGAACATATTGTAAACACTCTAACTGTAACTCAATAAAAATGACACAATGGTTATTGTTCAACTGAGATGTAGAGTATTACACATGGCTCAAACTCGTTAAATCCCTCGTGTTATTTTTCTTTTTCTGTATTTTTTTTTCTTCTCAACTCCCTGAGAAAAATGATAATAGTTTGTATTCTTGAAATTGTGTTTGTGTGTGTGTGGACTTTTAGTGCAACTGTTATTGATTGAATCACAACGTACAAATTGGTATCAAAGCATAGGTTAATCTTGAAACATGGTAGCTGCTAAGTACAATATTTAAAAGTTAAGTGGATCAAATGACTTTGGGCTTTGGGGAATGAACATGAAGGCCTACTGGTTCATTAAGGATTATATATGAAGCTTTGCTAGGGGAGAAATGTCTTCCAAAGAACATGCCTGAAAAGGAGAAGAAGGAAAGGCTCATAGTTTGAACCTTGGTGATAAGGTTCTAAGAAAGATTAAACCAGTTCATCGGGTATCTGGTTGAAGCTTAAAAGATTATACATGACAAAATCCTTAGTGAATAGATCGTACTTGAAACAGGTTCTGCATTCATTTAAAATGATGGAGGACAAATCTGTTGATGAACAGATGGATAATTTTAACAAACTGATTCTTGATCTTGAGAACATAAGTGTTTGTTAGTGTTTATGCCTTAAAGCTTATAAATATATTTCTGTTTATAAATATAAGTTGAACATTTTCATATATGCTTGAATGCGTGTTAATTAATATTTAATATTGAAAAGTTCCTTATTCATACACGAGATTGTGACTTGTATTGTACGAAGAATTAAAATCAATTAATCATGAATGAAACAGTCAATGTCATATTAAAGTTATAGAATCTTTAACAACAGTTGCTAGTACGGTTCATTGATGCTCGTTATTCGGTGCAAGTAATCTCAATTCAGATTGTTAATGTAGTATGACATCTAAGTGAAGGTATTGTATATAATAGAGATTATATATGACAAGAACCGATATATAATTAAGTTGTTTTTATCAAACATATTGTTTACTATAAAAATCTAATTCATATCATAAAGATGATCAATAGTAGATCGACCTGAATTCTAAGTAATCATGAACTCATGTTTATTATGTTATTAGTTTTTTTGATTCACTCGTTAAAGTTTCTCAGAAAATGTGATTCTTGTTAGGCTTTGTGCCCTAAATAAAACTCGATTTCAATGTAATCTTTTCTGTTCAATTATCAATAACGAAACAGTTTTATTTTCATTAATTATTTAATGTGTTATTTGGTTCATGTGATCATTTATTTATTTATTTGATTTATAAATTCATCCAAATCCTTATCACATTAATACTTGTTTATTGTGTTGTCAACACAGTGGAAAGTAATTAAGATTGTGTGATTAAATGTACTCTTATGATTTATCAGTACAAAGGGTTTAACTGATAGGATGATCTACAATGTAGTTTACTTCCAGGACATTGGTTAAAGTAAGCTTGGGTTGGATGTATGGAGTATACATCGAAATGGACCGATATTGAACGTGGATAAGATATAATAAACTTACCGTAATATCGATTCAATTCAACATCACCTAGTTGATCTTAGATCAAATGATCTCAATCCTGAGATGGTGAGGTTCTAGTTCAGTTGCATTATTTGTGTTCTTAAATATGTTCATTAAAGTCAACTAATGGGTCTTCTCGTGACATATAGATTAAAGACATGATAGTTCAATTGAGTGGGAGCGCTAATCATAGATACGAAATCTATAGTTTCTATACGGACATAGAAGTCAAACGATGATTTCCTTCAAGCTTGGATTGATAGAGATAAATGGTTGAGTGCTCATTTCAGTTATTATATTAGTTCACTGAGGGCTCGTTTGGAACGCCGTATTAAGTCGTATTGTATTGTATTACATTTAATTGGAATATATATCATATTTTTATATAATATTATGTTAAACTTTAATTTATATTAAAATATTATATATTTAGGTGTCCATAAAAGTTAATAGCACATATAGTTTTATATAAAAATATTATATAAAATACAATTCAATATAATAAAATACAATACAATACGACTTAATACGGCGTTCCAAACGAGACCTGAAATATCATTTAAGGTAGCTAAGTGTTTTAAGGATAAAATATATTGAAGGGCACAACGGTAAATTTATCCCTACTTATTGTAGATTATCTATAGAGGATCGTTGATTATTAGGATTATAACAAATGGATAATTCACATCGTATCTATATCGTGAAACATATAGAGTATTCTATATAATTGAGAGTGAAATTCCAAATCTATAGTGGTGCAAGGAGGAATTAATAAGTTAGAAAATTTACTTGATAAATTCTAGTCTTGCTTATTGGAAACACTGTTATATAGACCCATGGTCCCCATATTAATTGAGAAAAAATATTTGTAAGACTCACTTAATTGATTTTATTTAATCAATTATAATTCTAAATTAGACTATGTCTTATTTATGAATTTTCACTAAGATATGGCTTGATGGTGAAGAAATAGGATTTTAGGGTTTATTTATTAATTAAGAGACTTTATAGAGTCTAAGAAATAAATAATATAAATGACAATTTTATTTGATAATTAATGTTAATTATTAAATAAATAGTTTTGGTATTTATAAAATTAGAATTGGAAAATATGGCTTTTGTGAAATAATAGATAAGTGGTTGAGAAAAATGACAAAACTATAATTAGTGTAGGGCCCACATCATGGCTGACCACTAAGTCCCTATTTTGCTATTATTTTATCATTTTTTATTCCATATAATTCAATCCTAACCCTAAGTGAATTAGTATAAAAAGAAAAGAATAGTTTCATAATCTAACTAATGACTCTAAACCTAGTTTGCATCTTGTCAGACAACTAGAGAGTTTGAGACTTCTTCTTCTTCTTTTCTCTCTTCTATTTTCGAAATTCTATAGAGTTCTTCCACACAAAAATTTGAGCCTTAGTAATTGAGTGCATACCCACTCATAGCAAGTTAGCCTTCAATCATAGTGTGTAAGACTGTGAAGAATTCAAACAACTGAAGGAGTGTCAGGCTCAGATCTTGATTATAATCTACAACAGAAAATAATACAATAGTTAGAGATCTGAGCAGAATGAGTCATTTAATTGCGCTGCAACCAATGTAAGGTTTCTCATACTTTATATGTACGTTTAAGTTTCATTGTTTTAGAAATTCGTATTTATGATGTTAAAAAATATACTTGTTATTAGTAAATCTAAATCCTGATAAAATATAGGGTTAATTTCACAAATGCACAAAAACAACAAAAAAATAACAAAATACGGTTTCACGGAATTTCAAAATTAACATACATTCTTTTGATGTTGAAATTTTGTTCATTTGTTGTTAATTTTTTGTTATATGTATGTTATTTTTTGTTGTTTTTTTGTTGTTATTTTCATGTTACTTTTATGTTGTTTTCTTGTTGATTTTATGTTATTTTCGTGTTATTTTTTGGAAAACCGTAAAAATGTAAAAAAAACATTCTTTGAACGTAAAAATGTAAATATTTTACAAAAAATAATATCTTATGTAATTATTCCTAAAATATATTCCAACAATATCAGCCCACATGGGCGCCTACAGTTGGGCTTCTTTCATACACGCCAACCCCATGCTCCCAGTAGAGTAGAGTGATATATCAATATCACATACAAAATAGTTTTAATAGGGATCAATTATCATCAATAATAAACATACACATATATTAATAGTATCAAATTATTATTATTATTACTATTATTGTTGTTTGTTTTCTGTTTGTAGCCCTTAACTTATTTCATTTTGCATTTTCATCCTTTTGAGACTATAATTTAGAGCTCATTTTATTGTTTTGGTGTGTAATTTTTAGTGTAGAAAAATCATAGCAAAATTTCTTGACTTTTTTTCTCATCTTTTCTCTTTAAAAATTTATGAGATTGGTTAGCATAATGACATAATCTTTCTTAGAAGGTTAGAGATGATTCCATATGCAAACTCATCTTTTCTTGAAGTCTTTCTCTCTTTTATTATTGATTACATGACCTTTATTTGCTTTCTTTTAATATTTATTACCAAAACAAAATTCTCAAACTCATTTGGTTACTTATTTGTTACTTCTTATCAACGTTTATTTTTATACTAACGCTTTTGTCCATAATCACCTCCTAGTGGAATTGATTGCCCGATTTATATTACAACTACCGGTAGTAGAAGTCACATTTGGGGGTTAAACACAACACCCCTAATGAAAAATATTAATAGTTGCTAATTAAGAGTTTTTGAGTTTAGAGCACTAAAAACAGACTAAAAATAATGTATTTATATAAGCTAACAAAGTTCTCTAGAAGATACTAAAAAGATTGAGATTTAACCCTAAAAAAAGATAGAAAACGTGCTGCGGAGCCGCAGCCCCCCACACTAGAGTCACGACTCCACCACCTAACAATCCTTTTTTTTCATGCGAGCTTTTACCCTTTTTTTTCAACATTCCCTCCAAGAGTGCAGCTCCCTATAGTGGAGTCGCAGCTCTTGGGCCATTCCTACTATTTTGTCTCTTTTGGGGCCATGGTTTCAGATTTCGGGGCCATGATTTCAGATTTCGGAGCCATGGTCCCATAACTCGTTAGTTTTTCCAATTTTTATCTTTCTGCTCCATTCTTGTTTATGAACATTGTCAAACTCACCAAGATGAAAAATAACTCCATTTGCGCCCACTTTTCTACAAGTTTATGGTGCGTTTGGCAACACTTTTTTAATTAGTTTTTTGTTTTGAAAATTAGAAAAGTAAAAATAATTTCTAAAATCATGTTTTATAAATCTGTTTTCATTTTTTAATTTTTTAATTGAGAATTAAAATTTTAAAAACTTTGAAAACAAAAAAAAAAAATCACTACTTTTTTAATTTTTTTTTAAACAATTTATTTTCTTAATCAATATTTTGGATTCTAACTCTAACCTAGACTTTGGAACACAGACGGACCCTAGCCCCAACCCCGAACTCGAACCCGACCCCCGATCACAGCTTCGAACCTGAACCAAACATAAATAAAATCAAATAAAAATAAAAATAAAATTTACATAACACACTTTTGTTTTCAGTTTTTAAAATTAAAAAATAAAAATAGTTATATAGAACGTAGTTTTGTTTTTCAAAATAAAAATTTAAAAATAAAAATTTTACTTTTATTTTTGTAATTAAAAAATTTAAAAACAAAAGCATTACCAAATGTTATCTTAGCTTATTTCTCAATTTTTAAAATTTTTATTACATTTTCTTAAAACAAAAAAAAAGTATAAAACTAAACCAAATTAACATAAGGACTCTAAAACATGTTCTAAACTACCCCAATAAACGAATATAAATCTTGTTTATTAATTTCTTATTGATAACTATATAGAATTGATAATATGATTAAATTAATTTTCAGTTACAAACTTTCTTTTTGTAACTATAACGTAAGATTTTTTTTATATATTAAAGAGAAGAAATAATAAGAGAATTGTTATTAGGTATTAGTAGTGTCCAGTATTTTTCATAAGTAGAATTTTAAGATTAATTAAACGATTTTTTTGTTTTTTTTAGAAATTTTCCATATTATTATAACTGAAAGTCATTTACAATAATAGAGAAAATAGGATAAGGTATTTCTCCTATTCAAGATACATCTTCATTCAACTCTAGAGTGTACTTTGCTAAGTCACGGACAGTGATTAAACGATATTTATTATAAGTTATTTTCAAACCATAATTAATTAAATGATATGCCTAAGATATTTAAATTATTGAATAATTGATTGGTTGTATTATTGGTGGGACACACCACCACATGAAAACTGTCCAAGTGTCTATCATGCACAAGAGACTAGAGAGTCAGACACAAAGAGCAGAAAAGTTTATAATTGGTCAACATTTTTATATATACATGATTTTGAGTTATTTGTACAACAAACCAGCAGCCATGGCCAAAGTAGTGCTCAATTATTCTCTTCCCAATCTTATTACATTAACCAAACATGACACAAAACTCTTTTTCAACTTAAACAAAATACCCAGTACTTCATCTTCTTCATTATTTAATCAAAGTAGTGTATCAAGATCCAAACTTTACACTTCCATTTCATCTGTTTCAACAAATCTCACTGACCCTTTTGAGGCAGAGCTTGAAAGTAGTCAAACCCCAGATGGGAAGTTCGACTGGTACAGCAACTGGTGTCCAATTATGCCGGTTTGTGATCTGGACAAGAGAAGGCCACATGGGAAGAAGGTGATGGGGATTGATGTGGTGGTGTGGTGGGACAAGAATGAGAGTGAATGGAAGGTGTTTGATGATAGTTGTCCTCATAGATTGGCTCCTTTATCAGAAGGAAGGATTGATCAATGGGGGAGATTGCAGTGTGTCTACCATGGTTGGTGCTTTAATGGCTCTGGAAATTGCAACTTCATCCCCCAAGCTCCACCAGATGGCCCTCCGGTACTATAAATATATATATAACTAATGAACGTAGTGTTACATTTTTTTTTTAAAAAAAAAATACTATTTTAGATTCTGTGTTTTACAAAAAAAATATTAATTGAATCTTCTATTTTGTTAAATAATAAAATAGATCTTGTATTTTTTAAAATAGTACAAATAGGACCCTGAACTGATTTTTTATCAAAATAAAATTTAATAATAATCTAATCTAAATGTGTTTATGACAAAATTTTTTGTATTTTCTGTATCTGTTAGTGTTAGGAATTGTCTTCAAGTTGGTTGTATTAAAAAAAATTGTCGAAAATTAAGCTCAAAACCCTATTTTTACTATTTTGAAAAATACAAGGTTTATTTTATTATTTAACAAAACAGAGGGTCAATCTGTAATTTTTGCAAAGCACAGGGTCCAAAATAGTATTTATTCTACTTTTTTTTAAATAATTATTAAATTAAAATATGTAAGATTTATATATTTAAATAAGGTAAATAGTAGCATAAATCTAATGATTTTTTTAGCGGCATAAGTACTCAATGTTTATAAAACTGTAATTTTTTTTTTTTAGTTTCATCGGTACTTATAGTTTTAAACAGGATACATATAAAATCTAGATTCTAGATTACTTAGTTTAGACGAAAATATATGCAGTATCAATTACTTTTAATTTTTTTTTAATAAATTTAAAACGGAGTCTATAGATTTTTTTCATAAAAAAATTATAATTTTATAAACATTGAGTAATTATGCTATTAAGAAAATCATTTAATTTATATCACTTACAAACTTAAAATTTTAAGTAATTATACCGCTATTTATCCATTTAAATATATTGATCATGAATGCAGGTTCACACTTCCAAGAAAGCATGTGTTTCTGTTTACCCAAGTACTGTGCAGAATGGCATTGTATGGTTTTGGCCAAATGCAGATCCCAAGTACAAAAATATTATTACAAAGCAAAAACCACCTTATATTGCAGAAATGGATGATTCATCATTTTCTCAAACAATATTAAATAGAGAATTTCATTATGGGTAAGCCAATAAGATTTTAATAATTAGATTACATTATATGTAAAATTATTTATATATTATGTGAATTTAATTTGTGTATATTTTAGATATGAGGTGATGATTGAGAATCTTATGGACCCTGCACATGTTCCATATGCTCATTATGGATTAATGCAAACTCGCATACCTGGTAATTATTATAATTAATTAACACCTTTTGTTTTGTTAATTTTCATAAGTTTACTCTTCACATTTAAATAAAAAATATTACTAACATTCTATTTTATAATTACTTTTACAATTATCAAATTAATTATCCAAATAATTTATCAAATGTGAAGTTGTAAATAAAATATTTGAATTGTATATAACAAAAGCTGATCAATCTGCAGAAAAGAGTATTTTTTTTTTAATGAAAAATAAACTAAATGCTCTTACAAAGTTATGAATAACTATATTAACTTACCGTTTGACAAAAAGGAAAACCAAAATGTTTTGTAACTTGAAAATAATTGTTTTACAATTTTGGATAACATGACCAATTAAAATAATATAGAAAATATATATAAAGGTTTTCAGATTTTCTCTATTGAGGACATGTTTAGAGAATAAAATTTATTAGAATAATACGAAACAATTACAAAAACAACTTGATTTTATACAAATTAAAACACCTTAGATTTAAAATGTAAAGAAAATATTTAAACATAAAAGTGTAATATTTTTTACCAAAAACAATAATTTGTGTGTAAATTTTCCTATCCTTTAAGGAAATTGTGCATAATTTTGACCAATCCTTTTTAACAGAACATATAGGAATAGGAATAAGAATGGGAATGGAATGGAATAAAATTTAAAATGCATAAAAAAAATTGATAAAAAAATAATTAAATTTTTTTCTTGTTACATTGGAATGGTCATTCCTTCCTTTTTAAAATGGAATAGCCATTCCACCAAAATGGTGGAAAGAGCATTCCATTGGAATGCCATTCCAATACTTTAAAATGCAACCAAACAAAGGAATGGAATGAAAATTATTTCCTTTCCATTCCATTCCATTTCATTACCTCCAACCAACCCCACCTAAAAAGCATTAATCAAAAAAATCTATTGGAAAATTAAGAGTAAGGTGATACAATATAAGACCAAGACACACTCAAACACAGAGAAATGTTAAAAGGTAGTATATTGGTGCTTAGTACATATTGTTTGGTGTCATACTGTTATTGTTCGGTATCATGTCTTATATAATTTAAAAAAATAATTTTTAGATAATATCACTAACCAATTATAAGACGTCATCAATAAAAGATACTGAATATTATTGGTACCTAATAACAATGCGCAATTAATAACTACATGATCAGTTTCATGATAAAAATTTTCTATATGCCTACTAATTTTTTTATTTTATTTTTAATTAATTTTTTATTTATTTTTAAATATGAACTAATTATGTATTAATATTTTTCTAAATAGGTAAGGCTGATAGAGAAGGTGGTATACCTCTAAAAATGACTCTGGAAAATTTCAACATTAATGGTTTTACTGGAATGGGTGATCCTGGTTTCAACCAATTTTTTGCACCATTTGTTTTCTATAGCTCTGTGCCCCTTAATCTAAAAGAAGGTAATAATGAGAATAGTAAGAAAAGGGCTTTAGTATTTATATGTGTTCCAATTAGTCCTGGTAGAAGCAGATTGATAATAAGTGAATCAAGATGTGATGATTGGATTAACAAAATATCTCCAAGATGGATATTTCATGTTCTCTTAAATGCTGTTTTGGATTCAGATGCATATCTCCTTCATCTTGAGGTAATAATAATAATAATAATTACTTTTTTATACTTGCATATATACTACTAAATACTAATATACTTCCACAAATTATATTACATGCTAATTAATCCCTAATTAGATGCAATTTTTATAAATAATTTTCATAATAATTCAAAAAAAAAAAATTACACTTCTAACTGTTGTTTTCACACAAGAACATTATTTATGTTGTTTGCAATTAATGCTTTTATATTTATATTATATTGTTTTCTAATTACTAATACGTAAAAAAAAAAAAAATAGTAAAAATAATGTCATTTTAAGTATGTGTAAAAATTTATTTTATATATATTCATGTATAATACTAGTAACTTATTGTGCAAGAAATTAGTAGGGGATCCAGAAATTTTATTTACAAGAATGTAGAAAAGTAAAATATATAAATTTAGGGTATAAATGTCAAAATAATATATCAATTCTAAAATTTAGGGAGACATAAATATCAAACTATACATATTTATTGTAACACGAAATTGCAAAAATACATAGATTAAACTATACATATTTATTGTATCGGCCAACACATGAAATTATATGAAAAATAGAAATGTTGCTACCAATATGAGAAAAAAATGATATTCTTAACTAATATTGCTTGTTGTTGAATGTAATGTAGGAGCTTAAAATAATGGAAGCTGGAATTGGAAAATGGAATAAAGCATGTTTTGTGCCAACAAAATCAGATGCTCATATTGTTGCATTTAGAAAATGGCTTAACAAGTATGGTGGTGGCCAAGTTGATTGGGGTGGCAAATTCTCTGGTGCTCTTCCACCAACCCCTCCTAGAGAACAACTCATGGACAGGTTCTATATATAAAACAACAAAATTATTACAATATTTTTTTTGATCCATATAGGAAAATTCTATAGTAGAGTATTACTTTTATCGCTTTTCAGTAGGGTTGTTTATATTTTTAGCATTTAGAAAAATTATAACTCAATTTTCTTTATTTGTCGATGTATAGCAGTTGATTAGATATTTTGTCAGTGTTTAGAATATATACTTTACAAAATCGAAAAAATAGAGTTTAAACATTTAGTTAAGTATGTGTTTATTTTCTTAATTCGTTTTTGGTATGGCAAATTATTCAAATTTTTTTAAAAATTAATGAAATACCTATAACTATTATAAAACTAAGCAATTGTTCCCAATAATTGTTTATATAACTAACTTGACTACTTTTTTTTAGGTATTGGAGTCATGTAGTGAATTGTAGTAGTTGCAGTGCTGCACACAAGGGTTTCAAAGTGTTAGAAATAATGCTACAAGTGATCTCTATAGCTATGATTGGATATGTTGGTGTGACCAATAAACAAGGCCAAACATTGAAGATTGCCATGGTTTCTACAGCATTACTTTGCTTTGTAGCTTCAAAGTGGCTTTCTCATTTCATCCACAAGACCTTCCATTTTCATGACTATGACCATGCTTTTCGTTGAAACATATCTCACATGTATAATGATGCATATATATATATATATATATATATATATAAATAAATATATATGTCATTGGTTTTGATTACTCAACCAATGAAATAACCTTAGAGTTAGAGTACTTGAACTTCATATATATTTGCATGTATGTCGATATGATTTGTGTTGGGAAAACAATTGATTCTATTTATGTTTCACACAATTGTACTAAGAACAATATCCAAAGATCAATTAAGAACTTAAATCGAGAGAAATGTATAATCCTTTATTTCTTTATTAGTTACACAAAATGGGATCATCTAAGGTTATGTAGGTTTCTAAACTAAGAACTAAATGAAGTACCTAACTCGGTCAACTAACACTAAGGTAACGTTTAGTTAGAAAATAATATTGCGAATTAAACCTCGTCAAGAACATTCGTAACTAAGATTTCAACAAGAAATAAAATGTAATAACAGTGACTAAGAAATGAACAAAAAAATCGAGTTTATTAATGAACAAAGCAAAAAAAAAAAAATTAGAAGATAATACACAAGTAAGGATCAGGATACTCACAGACACAACTCAATTACAATCTCAACAAGCATTAGCTCTCACTGAAAAGGAGGTAATCTAACCGCACCTTCCAGTACAGCTACCTTGTTACGACTTCACTCCAATCATTAGTCCTGCCTTCAGCATCCCCCTCCTTGCAGTTAAGGTAACGACTTCGAGCATGACTAGCTCACATAGTGTGACGGCTCACTTGAGAGAAGTCACTTCAAGAGTGAACAATCTCTTTACCGACATACACAAGCTGAAACAGTAACTCAACAATGGCAATCCTAGTCTATTCTCTCTCTAACAATGAATCTTGAACACACACTCTCTCTCTATGTGAATTGGATTGTTGTTTCAAGTGAATGAGAGCCAAGGGGTATATGTAGTGCTCTGTTCATAACAGTTGATTAATAACAGAAATCTAGCCAACTGATTTAATTGAAATTAATTTATATTATAATGGGAATGAGAAGAGAACCAAATACAAAAAGAAAGCAGTGGCTAGTTCATACAAAATCTCCAGCCTTCTACTTGTTCATGTAGTTGCTAGTTCATATCGAGTACGACCCGTACTAGTGAGAAAATATTTCATAGCAACAGCAAATACCAAACTCAAAACACCAATTTTCATTGCACAAATTATTCCTAAAGACTCATGTCTTTTGTTCTTGTGCTCTGCATTTGATTCAAACTTGTTAGAAACTGTCCCCGACGAGCCCTTCATGAAACACGAGTAGGATAAAACTGTTTCTTTTGTTAATGCCGGCTTCAAAGATTTCTTCACGGTTTGGAAATGGTGATCACATACAACAGTTGCAGATATGTCTTCTCTGAGAGCTACCATTCCAGCTTCCCTGCACAAGCTCTCGAGTTCAGCACCTGTGAACAGCTCGGTATCTTCTGCAATACTTGATAGATCAACATCATCTGATATTCTCATTTTTCGAGTATGTACTTGAAGGATTTCACATCGAGCTTCCAAATCCGGTGGTGGTACATAAAGCACCTAAACATCATTTATAATTATCGCAAATTCAATCAGCAGACATCCTTTACAAGTATAAGATTTACAATTTTACTAAGATACAAGGCAATCCCGAAACACAGAATCCAAACTCTCGTACCAGATCAAAGCGCCCAGGGCGCATTAATGCATCATCGATTGCATAAGGACGATTTGTAGCAGCAAGCACAAGAATTCCCTGAAGTGAAAAGGAGAAACAATTGATTGAGTTAACGATAGATTAGATCATATGTTACTATAAAGCAAAATCCATTTCATGATTAATGCTTACCTTAGCCTCTTCCAAACCATCCATTTCGGTCAGCAAAGTAGATAGAAGCCTCTCACTTACTGTACTGTTGCTGCTTGAACTCGCACCTCTGCCATTTAAGAAAGAGCGGATACTTAGAATACTTTATATTATGCACACACCCCTTCAAACATGAACTGCATAAGCCAGTTACTATTGTACATATATATATATATATATATTTATACGAATTAAGGGTGGAAATGGGACAGTGCAAAGATAGCAAATGCGAAAGATCTAAACAACATTTGAAAAATTTGAGCAAACGTATGACATTTTCTGTTTGGCTACAACAGCAAAATCTAAGACGATAGGTTCTTCGCTTTGCAAAACAAATCGGAATTTGAAGAAGGGGAAGGAGAAGGAGTCCTCGACCCGTAATGGATAGAGGAGGTTCTATGTCAAATTGTCAATTCAGTCACGTTTAATTTTAGTCTTAAACAACAGAAAAATTTAAGGCAACAAATATCTTGTTAAGCTTTGAAAAAGACGGCAAAGTACTATAAACAGAATCTCACTTAAGAAAAAGAAGAAGATATACTAACCGTTTCCCAGCAACAACATCAGCCTCATCAAAGAAGATTATACTTGGTGCTGCAAGGCGAGCCCTCCGGAATGTATTGCGAAGTAGAGCTTCACCATCTCCAACATACATTGAAAATAATTCTGCACCACTGATTCATAGTTTATGAATTTTCAAGTCAAGCAATCCTGGAAAAAACTTTAGAAGATGGAATTTTCATGATAATCTGTTGAGTGGTCCATTTTTCTAGGGAAAAGGTATGAAGATTATAGTAGGGAAGATTCTTTCTTCTTTGATACTAGCTTCTGCTATTAAGCATTGTCAGTAGAAAACCAGATGAAATGGCAGCATAGCTGTGGGGCATTGCACTAATTATGACTAAAAGGCCAAAACGAATTGGCGTAAATCTAGCATTATAAAATTGTTCTCATGATACATTTTTTTTTCTTTAACCAGTTTAATATGGAAAACAAACACTGAAAGCCTAAAGCATTCTTTTTCCGCCTTTGAAAAGCTTTTAAGAATAGGTGATCACACAACAAGGACAACAAAATGAAAAAGTGTTCAAAACCACGGAAAAGAAATATGGCTTGTCAACCATTGTATTAAGGGTTCAAACCTCAAGGAAAAAAAAGACGCTTGGGCAGCATGGGCTGCAGCTTTAGCGAGTGTTGTTTTCGAACATCCTGGGGGACCATGCAGAAGAATTCCACGCATAGGTGATATTCCAAACCTTGTAAATGCATTAGAATGTTTGATAGGCCATTCAACAGCTTGTTGGAGCTTTTTCTGTCAATGAAAAAGGTGAGTATGAGTTTTAACTTTGAAAATTCAGAATGAAATATGCATGAAAAATTACTAACCTTCAAATCTTTCAAACCTCCAATATCTTCCCATGTCACATTAGGGATCTCCACGGTCACACCTCTTGTTATGCTTGGACCAACCACAGACCTTGCATGGTTCCAGTCTTCCATTGTTAATCGAAATTTGACATCATCTTCATTTGCATCAGAGGACCTTTTACTAGCAGACCATGCAGCCTCACGACATAAGGCTTCTAGATCAGCCCCAACAAAGCCATTGCAAGATGCAGCTATTGCTTTTAAGTCAATGCTAGACTCCATTGGTATCTTCTTAGTGTAGAGCTGGACAATTATTAGCACAGTTCAGAATCTTTAAATGTTGTGTGTGTGTGTGTGTTCAATAATTTTACTACAACTTAAACAAAAGAGAACAAATTCCACCTTGAGAATTTGAAAACGCTCCTCTTCATTCGGTGTTGTAACTTCTATTTCAGCATCAAAGCGTCCTGACCTTCTTAATGCAGGGTCAATGGCATCCACTCTTTTCATACAGAAACAAAAATCATAGCTTCAATATCAAGAGAGAGAGAGAACAAGATTCCACTGTAATTGAGCAATGTTAAATGCTTAACAAGAACACTATCATCACTAGAATAAAAGAGACTTGATCATAGGCTTGTCATTAATCAGCAACAAGCCAAACAACAAAACATAGAGGATTTATAACCATAATCACTAACATATTGCATCAAAGTTTACAATCTTTTCACCTAAACAACCACTAAGATGAAGATCAAATAACCACTAAGATGAACAACCACTAACACAGAGGAGTTATAACCACAATCACTAACATATTGCATCAAAGTTTACAATCTTTTCACCTGAACAACAACCACTAAGATGAAGATCAAATAACCATAAAACTGCTATTTGGCTTCAAAGCCCAACAATTATCATAAAGCAACCTGTTAGTTACCTGTTAGTTGATGCAACTACAACAACGTGTGAAACTGAGGACTTATTGGAGTCCATCAATATCAAAAGTTGGGAAGAAATGCGAACATCCTGCTCTTTTCTGCAATTGAGTTTTTAAATCAAAATTTAAACCTTAAAACCCATTTGATATGATTGTGAGTTATGTCATACCTAGAATCACGACGAGGACAAAGTGCATCTATTTCATCTATAAAGATAACTGATGGTTTTCCAGACTTTGCATGAGATGAGGCCTCAGCAAATGCCTCTCTCAAAAACTTTTCACTTTCCCCAGCATGAGATTTGTGAACAGAATGTGGACTGTATACAGAACCAGTTTAATAATAAAATTACAATTAATAATTCATAAACCTTAGAAGCCATTGCCAACTAGAGATGAACACAGTACCTAATAACAATTATATGGGCGCCACATTCTTGAACCACTGCACGGACCAAGCTTGTCTGAAATCAAACACAATCAATTATGCCATAACAATCCCAATTCAAAATGCACATCGAATATGAAGAAAGTCACAAGCTTTAGTAAAAGGGGTTGAAGTAATATACCTTTCCAGTGCCGGGAGGACCGTAGAGGATTAAACCTCGAGGCCACTGAAAAAGCAAACCCAGAAAAGATTAAAAGTCAAACCAAAATAGGAAAAAGAAAAGTGTAATAAATTATATAAATATATATACTTTGAGACCGAGTTTTCGAGCTTGGCGTGAATAGAGAGTAGGGAAGGTGATGAGTTCTCTGAGAGCTTGAAGAGCTTGGGCGTTGCCTGCTATGGCTTCTTCGGCATTCCAGTGGTTGTTTCCATTGTGGTCGTCGATGGTGTTGCTACTGCTGCTAGATGAGGTATGGTCCTCCATGTTAGGAGCACTGGAGAGAGATTTGAGAACAGGGCAGACTACCAAAGTTGGGATTGTGTCAATCAATATGTTCACTTTCAATGAAATAAATTTATGTATATTCAAATGCTAAAGGGGTTTAGTGTAACACTAGGTCACATCGATACAGAGGGTCACACATTTATTTACTTATTTATTTAAAGAAAATGCAAATTAGAATTTTTTTTCTTTTTTAAATTCTATATGTATCAAATTGTGTTTTTTAAAATTTTTATACTCTTAAAAGTTCTCCTGAATTAATGAAATTGTTTAATTTAAGAATTTTTGTTCAATTTCGAGGAGTAAGATAAATGAGGTTCCATTCCAAAACCAATTGGCAATGGGAGGAGTAGCCCTTTTATCTTATATATCACAATTTATTTCCTATCTATTTGGACCGGCGGCACTTTGGCTCACAAAGGATCACAAGTGGCTCTGATACCATGTTAGAATTTGAGGAATAAGATGAATGAGGTTCCATCCCAAAACCAATTGGTAATGGGAGGAGTAGCCCTTTAATCTTATATATCACAATTTATTTCCACACATTAGCAATGTGGGACTAACTCTTAATAGAACGTTTTATGTGGTGATTATTCACGTATTAAACTTTGACATGTACCAAATTGTGTACCCCAAACTTTGACATGTTTAGTTCTAAAATTTCGTCCATGTTAGGCATCTGTGAGTAAAATTGAACGGAATTAGACATAAGTCGTTAAATTTAACAATCTCAATAATTTGGGAGAGTTTTAAATTTAATAATATAAAAAGTTTGAGAGCATGATTTAGTAATTATTAAAATTCAAAGAGTAAAAATATTAATTAGCAAAACAAAAATCAAAAATGAAAAGTAAACAAAAATCTCATATACCATAACTAATCTATTAGAAGACATGTAGTAGGAATACTTTTTTTAATGAAAATTCAAGCTTTATTAAGCATCAAACTCTGTTATCAAACAAGATAACAATTTAGTTAGAACATCTCCCAACCTGAAAGTACGATCAAAATATGAACGATACGCTCTAGCAAAGCTATGAGCAATCACATTTGCAGACCGTTTAACAAATAAAAACGAGACAAAAGGTTAATCATTAAGCAACATTTTACAATCGTTAATCAAAGCACCAAAAACTGAAATCATTTTAAAGGATCTCCTTAACGATTGTACCACAACCAAACAGTCAGTTTCAATAAAGACCGTTGCCACACATTTGAGTATTGTTTTACTCAACTAAGCGCCTCTCTGAAGTTCATAGCTTCTGCAAATACTTAAATATATATATATATATATAAAAATAAAGAACAAACTTTTTTTCAATAGAAATATAGCTTGGTTAAGAAAACACATCGTCTAACAAAAGTGACATAAATTCACCTACTATTAAAAATTTGATCTAGAAAAAATAGGAAGTTCTAAGAAAATTATGAGTCACTTTGTTAACATAATAATAAACAGATAAAAAAAACTCCACTCATATATACAAACAAGTGTCTACAATCATTAACAACTACTCTAAAATGACAATTCATCAACAATAAATAGCCTCAATTGTCACTGAACAAGTACCACAACTAGCTATTCTTTAATGAAAATGTCATATAATGAAAATGCCAATTCACTACAATACTTAGAGAGAAAGGATGACTTAGTATAAACAAGAAGAGACTTCATAATGAAAAATGAAGCCTCAAGGGAACCACAAATTATGTATGTTTTTCCTTTTTGAGAAAACATCAATATGATATTATCAGGCTAATGGCCAAAAGAATACTAAGTTTCAAAGCATAAAACATTATGGCCCAAGGCAAGATGGTAGCTCATGCCACCACGTTTTGGTACGCTCAAGTCTAATGGCTAAACCAACTAAAGCATGTGCAGTGGCATTCCTTGAGCTTGCCACCAAATCTGAGTACTATTTAAGTTTAGAGCAAAGCCAAAGAAGTAGTTTCATTAATTTCCTTATTAAAAATAGGATAAAGATTCAATGAGAGAACACCATGCCTACTCAGATTAACATAAGTAGGGAGAAAATTCTAAGCAACCCTTCAAACAAAAGTTTTAACCTTTAGTAGAATATTAAGAGACCATAAATATTTCCACCAAGGTGATGGCCTAGTCGATATGAAATTAGAATAGCAAGGATTTGCCTTGCCCAGCCACCAAGTTTCATTCCAAAAACCACTTTTAACATAGAAAAGGTTTGACTCATTATAGTGCCAAATAAATCTGTCCACCACATTACAATATGAAATTAGAATAGCAAGGATTTTCCTTGCTTCCTCAGCTGAGAAAGAGTCATGGTGGTGTGACTCACTTGTTGTTTTGGAATCCAACCATCCTCCCTATTTCTTACCTTTTTACCATTACCAATCACCCATCTTGACGCTGCCATCAAAGATTCTCGGCCCAAGTGACACTGCGCCAAATATACGAAGCTCGTTTTGTGCATTTAGCATTAAGAAAAGAGCCTTTGGGAAAATAGAAGCCCTTCAAGTGACTGAGGAGCTTTATAAATACGAGATGCTTATTTAGCCAAAAGGGATTGATTAGAAATGAAAAAACTTTTAAACCTCATACCACCATCTGACTTATGCCAACAAAGATTTTGCCAATTACACCCAATACAACTTCTAATGATCCTTATTCCCCCACCCCACCACCACCACCAAAAGCAGGCACAAAGACGATGTATTTCTTTCACAAAATTCACAAGTAGCCGAAATAAACTCATGACATAGTTTAGTATAGCTTGAATGACTCATTTGAGAAAGACCTTTCTCCCCTAGCTTAAAAAAATTAAATTTCCAATCGAAAAATTTATTCCAAATCTTATCTAAAATAAATTGAAAGAACATTATATCGATTTGACGCATTATGGGTGGTTAGCGTTTCCACGGGCATACCCACATAGTGTAAATAGATCGAGTCGGGTCTGATATAGCTATGATCCGACCTGATCCAGATCATGTAATGATCTGCCTCGCCTTGTCCTGCTAGATTAGATACTTAGATCGGCTCAGATCCGACCCAACTTATTCGGATCGAATCTCATCCGACTCATCTTTTTTTTTTAAAAAGAATTTTAATTTTATATCTAAACTTATAATTTTATATCCATTTTAATTTTGTATTAGTATTATTTAATACAATACTTTATTTGGGTCCGGGTTCGAATCGCAGGCCCGGATCCGAGTTCGGGTCCCAAGTCTTATTTGGGTTAGAGTCCCAGGTCCCAGTCTCGGGTCCAAGTCTGGGTCCCAGGTCCACGTCTAGGTTTGGGTCTGCATCTCGGGTCTTGGATCCGAGTTCGAGTATGTGTCCGAGTCTAGGTTTTGGTCCGGGTCTCAGGTATGGTCCCAGGTCTGGGTTCATGTCCTGATCCTGGTCCCGGGTTCGAGTTCGGGTCAGGATCATGAGTCTGAATCTTGGATAAGGGTTCGGGTTCGAGTCTGGGTCCTGAGTTCCAATCCTAGTCTGGTTTTGGGTCTTAGGTCCCAAGGGGTCCGGAGCTAGGTCTGGGTCCGAGTCTTGTACTAAGTTTTTTTTAATATATTGAAACGGATTTGATCCAAAAAAAAAATCAGATAGGGCGAAGCGAATCTGATCCGAAATCCAGTAAGTATTCAAATGTTTCGAATCAGAAGTGATCTGTCGAATCGGAGCTCCAACCTGATCCAACTAAAAGGATCTTTTTGATATGCCTAGACCCACATACTGCCCCTAAAAAAATCAAGAAAAAATGTATATATTTTTTAAATTATTTATAACATATATTAATAATTAAAAGTGATATTTATGAGTATAATATAAACTTTGGTATAATGGTTGTTATTTTGCACACATAATGAAAGTTATGGGTTCAACTCTCAACAAAAACATGTCTACTTTTTAATATTCAAAGTTATTTTTTGAAATCTTTACCAATAAAATTTGTATTTAATACCTTACTCAATATTTTATTGTCACTTTTTTTTTTTTACTTTAAACTATTTTTTTTTTAGATGTACTTTAAACTATTTAATACTATAAAATGCAATACAAGTTTGTATTAATTTTCAACATGTTATATTATTTAGAAAAAATATTACACTCCATCCCTTAAAAAAAGTACACCCCTCCTCAACTTAAATCTTATGTGAATTGCCAACCATGAATGATATGGGGCACTTGGAGGTAGCTATTGAAAAATATGTATAATTTTGAATAAAAAATATTTTATTTGGGTTCTTAGGTTGGGTGGGTCCTACATGTGAGCCTAACCTGTCTTAAACTAAATCCGGCCATGTACGAAAGTTGTAGAAATATAATTTAGATATTATTACCATAAAAAATTAAACTTACGTATTTATTTGCAACATGTAATTAAATTTAGATATTTATAATACAAATTATTCTGTGTAAATACTATTTTGGAATTTTAGTTTTGTAAAAGTTATAGATTAGACCTTCTGCTTTATTAAATAACAAAATTGATCTTGTATATTTTAGAATAGTACAAAGAAGACCATGAACTTAATTTTTGATAATTTTTTTAATATAACTAACTTTAAGACAATCCCTAACACTAACATATGCAGAAAATTTAATAAGTTTTGTCATAACACCTCTAGGTCAAATTATTATTAAGCTTTATTTTGCTAAATAATCAGTTCACTGTTCTATTTGTACTATTTTGAAAAATACAAAATCTATTTTATCATTTAACAAAATAGAACTTTTGGAAAATATTGTATCCACCCACATATTTATATAAATAAATGAAGAGTAAATACCATTTTGGACAATGTGTTTTGCAAAAGTTACCAATTAGATCCTCTATTTTGTTAAATGACAAAATGGACCATGTATTTTCTAAAATAGTACAAATAGAACCCTGAATTGATTTTTTGTCAAAATAAAATTTAATTATAATTCGATCTAAAAGTGCTATGACCAAACTGTTTGTATTTTTTGTATCGGTTCGTATTAGGAATTGTCTTCAAGTTGGTTATATTAAAAAAAAGTTGTCAAAAATTAAGCTCATGGTCTTATTTTTACCACTTTGAAAAATATATGGTCTATTTTGTTATTTAACAAAATTCAGAATCCAATCAGTAACTTTGTAAAATGCATGGTCCAAAATGGTATTTACGCGGAAATGAATTGCAACAATTTAGGATTTCTCGTGAACCTTTGAGTATATCAATGTGAGAGGTGTTTAATTTACAACCACATGCAGAGAGAAGCGTATTAATGGAAGCTAAGCTACTACATCCAAATGCCTCAACTGAACTATTCACACGCCTACACATTATCTCTGTCCCCACCTACCTCTCCTTTAACCTTCAAAGATTTCATCTTTAACCATTAATCCAATTCTTAATCTCTCTTATCTTCAACTTCTTCTAATTGTTTTCATTCATGTCAGCCATGGAAGCTCTCAGAGTTTCTCCTGTTCATTCTCTTGGCTTTCCATCAAGACTAGACAAAACCCAATTCACAAAACTCTTTTGCTCGAGCTTTAATCCAATACCCAGTTCGAATTCCGTGTCAAAATCCAAGCTTTTCACTGCCATTTCATCTTCTGTTTCCACAGAACTTTCTGACCCTTTTAAGCCTGAGGTTGAAACTCAAACCCCAGATGGGAAATTTGATTGGTATGCTCATTGGTATCCGATTATGCCGGTTTGTGACTTGGATAAGAGGAGGCCACATGCTAAGAAAGTAATGGGTCTTGATGTGGTTGTGTGGTGGGATAGGAATGAGAGTGAATGGAAGGTGTTTGATGATAGTTGTCCTCATAGATTGGCTCCTTTATCAGAAGGAAGGATTGATCAATGGGGGAGATTACAGTGTGTCTACCATGGTTGGTGCTTTAATGGCTCTGGTGACTGCAAGTTCATCCCTCAAGCACCTCCAGATGGCCCTCCGGTACTATTGGAATTCCAAAAACTTTTTTGTGTCCATTTCATGAAATTTTTTTACTTCAAGGGGATCTTATCTTATATAGAAAAATTCTATAGTAGCGGCAATGGCATCACTTAAATTATAGTCCAAGTATTTTTATATAATAATGTACATTATAGTTATACAGCGGTTTGTTAAAAAAATTGAAACTTACGATGTAGTGCATGTGCAAGTGACTGATTGAAATTATTTAGAATTTTTTGAGAACTGGTGGAATAACATAGCAGTTATATAAGGATAATCTTGTATAGTCTTGTCCATGTCATATAAGAATGCTATAAAGTTCTCTACTTCTGTGTGTTATTAGTGTCTTCTTATTGGTACATTTGAAGCTCATGACATCAAAGGAAAGCATGTGTTTCTGTTTATCCCAGCACTAAAATACATAGCAGGCTTTTGATGATGCTATGCATAAGAATACAAATAAGGAAGATTATTAATCTCTTGAAATATATTATTTAATTCAGGTTCACACTTCCAAGAAAGCATGTGTTTCTGTTTATCCAAGCACTGTGCAGAATGGCATTGTATGGTTTTGGCCTAACACTGATCCCCAATACAAAGATATTATAACAAAGCAAAAACCACCATACATTGCAGAAATGGATGATCCATCATTTACTAATTCGATGGGAAACAGAGATATTCCATACGGGTAAGTGAAAAAAGATGCTCTAAATGACAATGATTGAACATTATAGGAAACTTGATATTTTTCACTTTGTATTTTCAGATATGAGGTCTTGATAGAAAATCTCATGGACCCTGCACATGTTCCTTATGCTCATTATGGTCTAATGAGGAATCCACAGAGAAAGAGTAAGAGCTTTCGGTTTTGTATTCATCTTTGTATGTTCAGTTTATTTCATGAGGAAAAGATTTGATATGAAAAATGGCATTGCCACCTTTAACTTCACAACAGATAAGGCTGATAGAGAAGGTGGCATACCCTTGGAAATGGCTGTGGAGAATTTTCACCCTAACGGTTTTAATGGAAGGCGGGAGCCTGGAATTAACAAATTTTTTGCACCATGTGTTTTTTATTCTTCTTTGCCTCTTGGTGGATCAACAAAGCAAGATAATGGGGCTGCTTCCTCAACTGGAACCAAGAAGGTAATAGTGATATACTGATCAATCATGACAAGTCTTTGGTGATTGGTAATTTAATTCTATTGATTGTCTTTGATTTGTGAAGGAATCATCAGTACAGAAGAGAATGGTGTTAGTTTTTATTTGCATACCAGTTAGTCCAGGTAAGAGCAGATTAATATGGACTTTCCCAAGAAACTTTGGGGTATGGATCGACAAAATTGTGCCGCGATGGATGTTTCATGTTGGTCAGAATTTGATTCTGGATTCAGATTTGCATCTGCTACATGTTGAGGTACTTTTAAATCTTTTATGTTTAGATACAATTTTCCTTCTAACCAATATCTTAATCCTCTATTGTGCAATACTTTTCATCCTTCAAAATCTTATGAAACACTCTTATCATAAATGAAGTAAACCCAATTGTCCAATTGTGAAGATTAAGATGAAAGTTAAGTAAATGAGAAATGGCATTGCTTAGAATTATAATCATCTTTTCCCTCTGTAATGTCCAAAGAAGAAAAACTACAAGTTAAATTGACAAGCTCTATTGCTTAAACTAGAACATGTTTTAGGTGGAAAACAACGTCTTTGTTTTTATTATTAGATGAGATGGCTAACGGTGTTAGTTATAACTGTTTGATTCTCGATTTCTCTGTTTAGGAGCGTAAGATAATGGACGTTGGCTCTGCCCAGTGGCAGAAGGCATGTTTTGTGCCAACAAAGTCGGATGCTCTTGTGATTGCTTTCAGAAAGTGGCTGAACAAGCATGCCGGTGGCCAAGTTGACTGGAAAGGCAAATTCAGTGGAGCTCTTCCACCAACTCCTCCAAGAGAACAGCTTATGGACAGGTATTCTTATTCAGTTCTTCCTATATGATGTATGAAAATGGTTAACATTATGATACACTACTTGGCTAGAACTCACTCCCAAAAGTTAGGCTAAGAAATGAGGGTGCCTAAATAGTTTAGAGCAATTTGCGGCGAAACCCCTTTATGTTTTGATTTTTATACACTTAACCCCCTTATCTTTATTTTTGGTGGCAAAACCCCCTTATGTTTTAATTTTTATACACTTAACCCCCTTATCTTTTTTTTGTGTGGCAAAACCCCCTTATGTTTTAATTTTTATACACTTAACCCCTTTATCTTTTTTTTGGTGGCAAAACCCCCTTATGTTTATTTTTCTTTGCAAATTTGACACGCCAGTTAAATATTACCGTTAAATATCAACTGGATGACCATTGTATACACCTTTGTATATGTAACGGTAAAACCTCGAAGTCGATACAGTAGTAATCCGGTTAGTTTTTAACGGTAATATTTAACTAAAACTTTAAATTTGCAAAGAAAAGTAAACTGAAGGGTTTTGCCACCAAAACAAAAGATAGAGGGGTTAAGTGTATAAAAATTAAAACATAAGGGGGTTTTGCCACCAAAAAAAAGATAAGGGGGTTAAGTGTATAAAAATTAAAACATAAGGGGGTTTTGCCACCAAAAATAAAGATAAGGGGGTTAAGTGTATAAAAATCAAAACATAAGGGAGTTTCGCCGCAAATTGCTCAATAGTTTATATGGGATTCTAATAATACACCCCTTTTGGATGCTACATCCACAGGGGCTTGCGGTGCCCACTATGGGCCTAGTCCACAAGTCGCCCCTTCAGCTATATCAGTCCCACTTGAGAGTACATGACTTCGATACTACTTGGGTAGAACTTACTTCCAAAAACTAACCTAACTATTCTCATACTTGGTCAATGTGGGATCCCAACAGATCATTGCTAGGGATGGCGAAATAGGGTGGTGTGGTGTGGTGAGACGGGGCATATTACCACGATGCCCCAGCCTTAAGAAATTCTTTTGTGTAAAGCTTACTCACATACTCACCCCACCACTTAAGGTCTATTCAACATTAATTAGCTTCTATAAGTTCATTTATGGGAGAACTCTTAACACACTAGTGTTTTCTTTCAACTAGTTAAAATAAGTCTTAATTCTTTTATTTGTATTTTCTTTTCAGGTATTGGACTCATGTGGTTAACTGCAGCAGTTGCAATGCAGCATACAAGGGTCTCAATGTCCTAGAAGTTGTGTTGCAAGTAGTCTCCATAGCTCTACTTGGAGTTGTTGCAGCAACCAAGCAAAGCCTAAAATCCATGGTTGCAAAGTCTGCTATGGTTTCAATATCACTTCTTTGCTTTGCAGCTTCAAAATGGTTGTCTCACTTCATCCACAAAGTCTTTCACTACCATGACTACGACCACGCTTTTCGTTAGTATGCATATTTTGCCATAGTTTTACTGTAAATACTATATAATGAATGAGAAGTTGGCTTTTATAGCATCCTCCATGACACTGTAAATTGTTCATGGTTGTTCAATGAACAGGTTCAAAATCATTCTATGATGACAACAAATATCATTACTGAATTTGGTGGCTATCATCATTTGCTTATAAACCAATCAAATATTGACATGTGACAAAACATGTCAATATATCAGCCAAACAAGCCTTGTGATAGGAAACCAAAATGAGAAGACAAACAATATGAGACCACAGGAAAATTTTATTGTCTCCTTGCACATAATCAAATGTTACACAAGGGACCTAAAATAATGACAAAGTTAAATAATATTGTTCTCATTTCCTAAGATAAGGCCAACAACAACAGCATAGAGCTTTTTCCATGAGGATGGGATGATGAGACATGCCCAAAATGCAACAAACCATTTCATGTTAAAAAGGGTCTATTCTTGTCAATAGTAAAAGAAAATTCCAAAGGTATAGTGTGGCCTTAACCACAAAAAAACTTGAGAAATGAATGCTGTGAATCAAATTCTTTTTTATGAACTTTTCTACTTGGCTCAAAACACGAACTAGGACACATTATTATTCGACTTTTGGACTCGACCCTGACAAAAATCTCCATCCCTTTCATAACTTCTCTATAAGCCAATAGATTTTTGTGCCTTCTGAATTTGGTTGAGGAAAATCCATACCATCTGTGCATCATAAAAAAAGGATTGGAATATCAGACAAATGCCTAACCATTAGGATAGAGACAGTGGATTATTGAGGAGCTCAGAATAAGAATAAGCTGATAAGGTTCAATTCGAAAGAAACCTTCACCACGCATCAGCCAGTATATATAAGATGATAAATTTTAAGAGAGAGAGTGAATATACCATGACATGTGGAGCAATTCTGACAAAGTACACTGGAAACCCGGTGTAAAATTTAAGAGGTCCTCCAGCCTTAAGGGTCTTCAAAGCACAATCCAAAGAACCGGTGTATGGGTACTTTCCTTGAGCATCAGGTTGCATTTTCTGGATCTGGGTTTTGATATAATCAAAAGGCAAACTACAAACTGAAGCGAAAAATCCAGAGACAGTACTTGCAGCTGTAGACAAAAAACAAATCAGGTGTTAATTGAGGGGGGAATAAAAAGAAGAATAGAATATTTTCCAAAAGTCAAAAGATATTTAAAACAGTATGAACACAAACAAGCATAAAGCAATATTTAAGCACAAAAGTGAAAGGGAAAGTTCAGCAAACAGTGATGTATCTGCCACATTTGCGGAATCCTTTATCCGTTAATGTTACTAAGTTCATAACCTCAAAAATACAGCTTTATTAAAGGTAACAGTAGAAAGGAGTGAACATAGTGGAATAGAATATATATATATACATGAACATGCTTTAAGGAGAATCTACTACATCAACCATAAAGCAATTTTAAAAAAAAAGCTCAAAAACGGTGATGCAAAAGGACGAAACAACAACGTATTTTGAAAACATAAGCTAAGTTAATAGAAGACAGACAGAGAATAAAAGTGTTCAGTTCAGATATATCCCCCAAAACTACATACAGCATGAACTTTTAGTGTTGTTTCAAAAAATTAGCCAAATTTTTTAAAATAATGAGAAAGTATAGAATCTGAGCCTTCAAATAGCAAAAGCCAATATCACATAGAAAGATATCAGAAAATATCTGATTTGTTTTCAGAGAGTCATACCTAACACTGTTGCTGTTTCGCCAAGACCCAAGTTATCCTTGCAAAACTCCACACTTTGATCGTATGAGGCAAGCATTCCCATGTTCAATCCCATAGCTCTTACAACAGTGGGGCCAGCACCCTTCCAGAGTGCAAAAACCCCTTCATCTGCAACAATTCGAACAA